>NC_084480.1:46325762-46363262 GCF_030035675.1 Rhineura floridana
ACTCCTCTTTTTAATTCTATCTGCTGGGACCATCACAGCCCAAGTGGTCTACCGTGGAACATGCACAATATTTCAGTGCAGCTGTGTGTTCTATCTGTTGCCTCATACCACATACCCTGTGGTATGTGTTATGCACATGCAGAGTAATTCAGCATTCTGAGCTGCGTGTACCAGTGTGTGTATTTACCTAAGAAGCCGGCTTTTACCCAGCACTTAAATCACTGAGACTTAAGTTTTAGTAAAATAAAAAAGCTACTTTATTTATAGAAATACACAATAGATAGGAAAGGCATACCTAGTTCTAAGTTGGACATGTAATGCCCAGGCTTGGGTATTGCCCTCATGTTTCAGAAGAGAGAACAGAGACAAAGATGCCTCTTCTCTCCTTGGGCAATCAAAAAAGAGAGAAACAGGAAGGAGGGTCAGAAGTGAGGTCAGCTTCCCTGATGGTATCAGTTTTCACAGAAGGCAGATAGGTAGAGAAGATCACAGGTAAAGATAGGCAAGCCTAGCCAACTGGAGGGTCCTAACTCTCTCTTCCTCCTTCTGGAATGCAAAAAGAATCCAAACAGGAGTTCCTCTTATCACACTTCCAACAGTAAGCCAGTGTGATGTAGTGGTTAGACCACTAGACCAGGACCTGGAAAACCAGGGTTCAAATCCCCACTCGGTCATGAAGCTCTTTGGGTGACTTTGGGCCAGTTTCTCTCTCTCAGCTTAACCTACCTCACATGGTTATTCTGACAATAAAATTAGGAGGGGGAGAACATGTACATCATCTTGAGCTCCTTGGAGGAAAGGTGGGGTATAAATGTACTAAATAAAGGTGGGCACTAATGTCAACTAGGACTGTACCAAACTAACACTATTTTGCCAAATCTGGGAGCATAGTTTCAGACAGTGTAGCTTCCAAAATATTTCAGGAGAAGGGGGTTGCTTACCATGGTGGTGGCTGTGACAACAGTGATGGAGGCAACTTTTTCCCCCTTTCCTTTTTTTAAGTCTAGTTAACAGACTGTTGTGGGGCACCTTGACACTACCAACCCAAGAGTGAGCCATTCTTGGGAAGGAAACAGGGCAGCCAGAGCTCTGCCCCTGCAGCCTAGCAACACACTGTTGATTAGATTTTTGTTCTTTAAAAAAATAAAAAAGAAGAGCTGAGAGTAATATTCAAGGTAAGTGCATCACTTGCCCCCAAACCATGAAAAAGTTTGATAGAACAACCAGCAAGCAACTAGAGATGGGTGACTCTATTAATTCTTATTTCTCTTCATTTCTTATTTTCCTTATGTTCAGTTCACAGCATTTCTTTTTCAGTTTGTGATTTTTTTGAAAAAGTCCTAATAAAAATTTGTCAGCATTTTAGTGTCCATTTCTCCTAGTTTTGCAAGCAATCTTCCCTAATACAATGCATTTTTGTATGCTGTTCTCACTGAAATTGTTCGGTATTATAAAAATACACACAGAAATAGGAACTAATTTGGTTGGTCCTATTTCTTAGCAGAGATATAAAAACACAAGCAGCAGAGTGAGAATGTAACCAGCCCCACCTTTCTCTATATAAATAACAACAGACACGATCCTTTAGGTAAAAGAAAAGAATGTTTACTCACAACCTCTTCACATGTTCAGAAGAAGATAGGCTCTAGCGTAGAAGAAAGAAAAATACAGACGTCTCAGTCCATCTTGGTGTTTGTATTGATGCTCTTAGAGAGAGCATCTGTGCCATGTGGCCTCTCTCAATGGTAGGAAGGATCAGCAAAGGAGAATATTCAAAAATCCCCCAGGACAAAGGAGGAGAAAGTCAGGTAAGTAACCCCCACCCATTAGGAAGCTACATCATGGTAAAACAGGTACATGGGATATTCCCCAAATATCTCTTAAAGTGACCATGCAACATTTGCCTATTCCAACACTCCTCCTTGAATTTGCGTGCATTAATCTAACAAGCCCATTTTGACACAAAGTCTTGGAAACAGTCTCTTGGTAATGGCTTTGTCAAGATGTCTGCTGTCATCTCTGCAGTTGGACAGTAGTTCATCTTGATGAATCATTTCTCTGTCAACTCATGTACAATATGGTATTTTATACCTATATGTTTAGTCCGTGGAGTGATTCTCTCGGTCTGAGAAAGTCTAATACAACTTTGGTTGTCTTCCATCACCTGGATAGGTCTCTGCACCCTTATTCCAAGGTCCTTTAGTAGTCTGTTGAGCCAAATGGCTTCTTTGCAGGCTTCTGCAGCAGCTATATACTCAGATTCTGTGGAAGAAAATGCTATTATGTCTTGCTTGTGACTAGCCCAGGAGATAGATCCATCTCCATACATAAACAGAAAGCCACTAGTTGACTTGGAGTCTGAGCTATCTCCAGCCCAGTCAGCATCAGTGTAACACACAAGCTTTGGATCACTATTAGCTGGCAATCTCAGTTTAAAGTCCATAGTCCCTTTCAAGTATCTAGCCACCCTTTTGACAGCAATCCAGTCCTTTTGTGTGGGTGTGCTAGTTTTCCTACATAGGATCCCTACTGCACTTGCTATGTCAGGTCTGGTGTTTGTGGTCAAGTACAAAAGCTTCCCTATTGCTGTTCTGTACTTGTTATTATTTGGTAAAGGTTCACCTACATCATTGTCTTTAAGAAAGTCTGTTGCCATAGGCGTTGCTACAGGATAGGCATCCTTGAGTTCTAGAGTCTCTAAAAGATCAACAATCTTTTGTTTTTGGTTGAGTAGGTAGGAGCCATCTGCTTCCCTTTCAATCTGGATGCCGAGGTAGTATGTTGCAGTGTCTAGCTCTTCGATTTCAACTTCTTTGTTCAAATTATGTACAACTTCTCTGTAGTCTTGATCACTTTGAGTCACCACAATCAAGTCATCGACATAAATCAGAATATATGTCAAATGTCCATCTTTGCTTCTGGTGTACAGGCATTGGTCTACCTCACCTTGCTTGAAGCCTAGCTCCTTGAACATTTTATCCAGTTTCTCGTTCCAGGCCCTTGCAGCTTGCTTGAGTCCATACAGGCCCTTTTTAACTTTGCATACAAGATGTGCTTGCTTCTGGTTCACGAAACCTGGAGGTTGTTGCATGTACAACTCCTCTGTTATTTCTCCATGCAGAAAGGCAGTCTTGACATCGAGGTGTCTGACGTGCATCTGTTTGGAGGCTGCCACATTTAGTAGCATTCTTATTGTGCTTTGTTGGACATAAGGAGCAAAAATAGCATCATAGTCCTCTCCATATTTCTGCAGGAAACCTTTGGCAACTAGTCTTGCCTTGTAGCATTCAATTTCTCCTCCTGTATCTTGCTTCACCTTGAACACCCATCTGCATCCTATGGCTTTCTTGCCTGGTGGAAGTTCTGTCAGGGTCCAAATCTTATTCTTGTGCAGTGCATCCATCTCCTCCTGAGCGGCTTTTCTCCACTGAGCGCCCTCGGATGCCGGCATCTGCTTGATCTCCTCCCAAGTCGATGGTTCTCTGGGTAGCACTGACTTTGTGAGGTAGGACAGGCGTAGAAGTGGTACACCCTTGTTGGTTTGTGATGAGGATCTGGGAGCTTGTTCTGGGATCTGGTCTGGCTCTGCAGCATCTTCCAGTCCAGTCATCTCATCATTCTCATTTGCATCTGTACCTCTCTCAGCCTCATCATCACTTTCTGCAGTCTCTTCCTCTTCCTCTTGCATAAGGCTTGGGTCAGGTTATGCAGATATCTGTGGTATCACTGGTATTTCGTATGTGGGTACTGGCATATCTATGAGAGATTGGATGTGGTGTCCTTGCTCTTCTGAGAAATCTAGCACAGTCCCTCTTTTGTCAGCTCTGCTTTGCTCATCGAAGTAGACAACGTGTCTTGTGCTGACTTCACCTGTCTTTAGGTTCATAACTCTGTAGCCTTTGCTACCAGGAGCATATCCTATCAAAATAGTCTGTTCTGTTCTAGCATCTAGCTTCTGCCTCTTTTGTTTTGCTATATAGGCAAAAGCAATGCTTCCAAACACTCTGATATGTGCCAGATTTGGAATCCTGCCATGCCACAATTGGAATGGGGTGTGTGTGGTGCCCTTGGTTGGCAATCTGTTCTGGATATACCTTGCAGCCACGATCGCGTCACCCCACAGCCTTTTGGGTAGATCAGCGTCAGCAAGCATGTATTTTGTCATTTCCAGAAGAGATCTAAGTCTCCTTTCAGAAATCCCATTCTGCTCTGGAGTATGACTGACAGTCCTCCTGTGCAAAATGCCTTGTTCCTCCAGGAAACTTTGTGTTTGGTGCGATATAAACTCACCACCGTTGTCACTTTGTAGAGCTTTCGGCTTCCTTTCAAATTTTGTGCTCACCATGGAGATGTATTTCTTCAGCATCTCATGCGTTTGACTCTTGTCCTTCAATAAGTAAGTCACACAGTACCTTGAAAAATCATCCACAAAAATTAGAACATATCTATTCTGCCCAAGTGAGGGTACATTAAATGGTCCACAGAGGTCACTGTGTACGAGATCTAGCACCTTGGTGCTTTGCTTTTCAGTCCTTGGTGGAAATGAGGGCCTAACACCCTTTTCCTCAATGAAATTTACACACCTGCATGTTGATACCTGTGGCAAGGTTCTGCTTTTGTAGCTGTAGGATCGCCTTTGGATCACGATGTCCCAGTAATCTGTGCCAAAGTTCTAGGCTGGTCTCTTCCTTGTCTACCATGGCTGTGTTTGCTTGTTCAGCTGTAAGACTCAGTTCATAAACACCATCATTTCCATAAGCTAGTGCAAGCAATTCATCATCTTTGGTCACTGTACACTTTCCATCCTGGAAATGTATTGCAAATCCTTTCTTGTCTAAAGCTGAGAAGCTCAGCATATTGCAATTTAAGTCTGGAACATATAAAACATGATCTGCCACATTTACTATGGTTTGATTGGATAGCTTGCACCTAAGAGCAATGGATCCAGATCCATTAATGTTCATATATTGACCATTGGCAGTCTGGATTCTTCCTTCAGTATCACTGTTTATTTCATCAAATAAATCTTCATTATAACAACTGTGGTTTGTACATCCACTGTCTAAAATCCAATTGTTTGATTATTGTTTGTAATTATTTGTCACAAGACCTTTGTGCGTTAAAAGGAAATTTCTTCCTTTGAATCCCTCTCTCTGAGGTTCATGCTTATCCTTAGATGAAGTGTGCTGCCTTTGTTCTCTTTGTTTAAAACTTGGAGAGCTACAATTGGCTGTTGAACTTTTGGGTGAGTCACAGTCCCTAGCCAGGTGACTGCGCCTCCCACACGAATGACAGCATTGTGATTGGCTCTTGGGAGGGGCTTTTCCCTTCCCTCTATCTCTGCTAGCCATGTAATTTGATCCTTTATCGTTTGAATTTCTTTGGGTCACACATTCTTCTCTCAATTTCGAAAGGGCTTATTCAAACAGGATCCCAGGATCATGGTTTAAAAGGAAAATAAAAGGATCAAATCTCTTTCCAAGAGATCCCAAAAGAAAACCCAATTTCTGTTGGTGATTAAAATCAAGTCCAGCCAATCTCAATTTGTTGAAAATAAGCAACAAGGAAGTGATATGTTTTTCACAATTTTCTTGTCTGCAATTTTAAATTCACTATCTCTTTAATCAGCATGGTTTAGCATCTAAAGCTTTGAAATCCAAAAGCTGTTTGAAGCTTGTCCAGCATCTCCGAAGCACTTTTACATTCATTTATATAAACAAGCTGATCATCCCTTAGAGAATCAAATATTATAGCTTTTGCAAGAGAATCTTTGTCCTGCCAAACGCTTATTTGTTCAGGATCTTCCTCTCCTGGTTTAGGATTTTCAATACAGCAAATAACTTTCTCTGCTGCTAAAATAATCATGATTCTGCTCTTCCGCTGGTCAAAGTTAACAGCGGATAGTTCAGGCATTCTTCTTGAAAAACCTCTATTGCCTTGCTGATACATGCTTCCTGTCTGAGAAGAGCTTTTGTTATGCTAAAACAACTCAAGGAAGTAACAGCACTAAAAATAGTCTCTTTTAAAGTTGGTGCCTGATACAGAGCAAAGGGGGAAACAAAACATGCAAAAATACTTAAAATAAAACCCAAAAAATGTGGTTTAATTCTCAACTATTTATAGGCAACATAACCTGTTCGGTATTATAAAAATACACACAGAAATAGGAACTAATTTGGTTGGTCCTATTTCTTAGCAGAGATATAAAAACACAAGCAGCAGAGTGAGAATGTAACCAGCCTCACCTTTCTCTATATAAATAACAGACACAATCCTTTAGGTAAAAGAAAAGAATGTTTACTCACAACCTCTTCACATGTTCAGAAGAAGATAGGCTCTAGCGTAGAAGAAAGAAAAATATAGAAGTCGCAGTCCATCTTGGTGTTTGTACTGATACTCTTAGAGAGAGCATCTGTGCCATGTGGCCTCTCTCAATGGTAGGAAGGATCAGCAAAGGAGAATATTCAAAAATCCCCCAGGACAAAGGAGGAGGAAGTCAGGTAAGTAACCCCCACCCATTAGGAAGTTACATCATGGTAAAACAGGTACATGGGATATTCCCCAAATATCCCTTAAAGTGACCATGCAACATTTGCCTATTCCAACAGAAATATGCATTTTGACACACACTTTCCCATAATGTACACATTTTTCAATTGAGAAGTGGATCACAAAATTTAGAGAAGTGCAATTTCTCTGCCCAGCTTTCTGGTCCAAATCCCCACCATGGGTTTAGAGGGGAGGGAGAAAACAGCTGAAGGTGCGACTTTGAACAGAAAAACAATGGGTTGGAAAGGATCACTTCTCCTCTCCAAATAACACCCTTCTAAAGCTGTTTCTGCTTAGAAAGGGGAAAGAATCTATCAAGGGTTCCTTGCTCATATTTCTTTGTAGTGTATACTTGGGCCTTGAGGCTGCAGTTTCCTGCTGACTATAGTGCTTTTGCACATTGTAAGGATCAGCTTAGGTGCTGCAATTAGTTTTCAGAAAGAGAGATGTCAGGACTCAAGCATGCTTGGAAGCCACATCCTCACAACTAAAAATGCAATTCAAAGTAGTAGATAAGCCGGGGATGGCTACAGTTAGTGATAAGAATGCACCTTCACAGCGACATCCTTCTTTGTATTTCATACAGTCAAAGACTAAACCCTGACATTCTTACCATGTGGCTACTCAGATATATGCTTCTGGTGTGGATGCTAACACTAGAAACACAACACCTATAGATATGGAAAACTAGACTAAGCCAAAAGGCTGGTCCTCCAGCACAGAAAAAAGCACCCATTTCCTTGCAAATCGAACAATGCATCTGTTAGACCAAACTGGTACAGAACAAGTAGCCTTTAACAGAGGAGAGAGACCAGACCATTTTCAGACTCCCTACACTGTACGAAGTCACCCTACTCTCTTCACTTCCTGTTTGCTCCTTTTCTTGGGTGTGGATCAGACGATGAGTAAAATAGATAAGCATACTGAAGTGTGTAGAGGTAAAGAAGGTAAGGAGAAAATATTACTGTGTCATAAAAATTGAAATCTTTAAATAAATTTTAAAAGCCACAGGGGGAACCCTCCCTCATATTTGTTGGAATATTGGTAAAAATTAGCAGGGTTTAGCTGATTGCAGCTTGCTCAGCGTTCTGTGCAGAGTGAGTGTGGGTGGTTTACCTGAGAGAAAACAAGTGTTTATCTTGCTTTGAATCACAGACACTTTAGATTTAGGAAAATAAAAAGACTGTTTTATTAATAGAAATACAGTAATACCTCAGTTACAAAGTAGATGTGTTACTGGACATTACTTCTTTAACAGAAGCTTTGGTACCACAGGTACAAAAAACATGGAAAGAATAGGGATAGGTTCCTACACACACTCATAGATGATGAGGGCAGCTTCAACAGGGACTTTAAAGCACCCCTCCCCCCTCCTCTGAATCATATTGGATCCTTTCTTCCCCAGGCCTGGGAGAAAGCAAGACATCTCTTTAATACAACACAAACGCACAGGCTTGTCACTTTCACTCTAGCAAAGCAAAGGCACAGGCTTAACAGTTTATTGATAAAAGCAAAGACATAGGCTGGTGGGTTTCACCTTAAAGCAAAGGCACAGGCTTAAAAGTTTATCCATAGCAAAGCAAAGCTGGTCAGTTTCACCTTTAAAAAATCCTTCCTTAAAAGGAGCTTCATTCCTGGAGGATTCCTTAACTGAGGTGTTACCGTACACACTTGATAGGAAAGGCTCTATTCCTAGCTAACTAAGTTGGAGGTACAATTACCACACTTAATCTTTGCCCTCATGCCTCAGAGGAGAGAGACAAAAGGAAGATGTCTACTGTTCCTCAGCTGGTCTGAGAGAAAAAAAAAGGAAGGAGAGGATGGAAGTGAGGTCATCTCCCTGAGTGTATCAGTTTACAATGGAAGACAGATAGAGGAACACAGGTAAGGACAGGTAAGTCTAGCCAGCTGGAGGACCCTCCCTCTATCTCCCCTTAGGTATGCAAAGAGAACCAGAGGTTGTTCTTGCCAAACTTCCAGCAATATTAAGCCCTTGAGTGCTGTTGCTCCATATACCAAGATGTAGCAGATGGAAATGTTATATTACAGCTATTCATGTACTGTAAGCCTAAACCTACAAGGAAGGCCTAGAACCAGTTCTCACTTTTTTTATGGACAGCAAGAGAAGGGATGTACAAGCATGACAGAATCATGATGGTTTCATTTTTCCACTCATTATTCTTTTCTCTGTTTCATTATTAGCAGAAATGAAAAGCTAGGAAAGTGTCACAATAACCTAAGCTCACTATAAATGCCATATATTGCATTATGGTGCAGAAAGGGTAAATTACTGCTACAAGTGCTTCCAGAAATCTAAATTCAGACACATACTCACCATTTGACATTTTCTTCATATGAAAATATGTGGTAAACCCATTTATGCTCCAGGAATTTTAGATGTACTGCTTAATGCCGTTCAAATCATTTTCATATCATAAAAATATTTTTGAGTGTGTTTTTTATACATCTATTCCCCCTACTGGTGATATTTATTTTTATTTGGATATGTAAAAAATAAAAAAAATGTTTTACCAACAGAAAGAGAAAATAGAATCAGGATTGATTTATTCAAAGTGTTATAATATTCCTTTGTGGGTGCCAGCTACCTTATAAAGTCTTGAGAAAAAAATAAAATGTGATGTTCCTAGCATAATCTTGTTCCTGTTCACATTATCTACTATGGTAACTGATCCCCCAGCCCATCACTGAAATATTTGTTTTAAACTATAACTTCAATCAAGTGCCTTGCATATATGCTTATTTTGAAGCATCATATAACTGTAGCAAGGCAATTGGTATGGTGCAGTGGGTAGTGTGTTGGTTTACACATGGGAGGTTCATATCCAACTTCAGCCATGACACTCACACAGCACCACTGTATGCAACACATTTTAAGGCATACAACTGAAATATGTGGCATGTATAACTAAACACATGAATGCTGGTGTTCCTCCCCCTCCTTTTTACTTGATTATTCATGTATTTAATATTAAATATTGACAAACATTACAAAATTTAAAAATGTATTCAGTGAAAAGTATATATTTAAAAAACTGACAGCACACAACAAACTTGCACTTGCAGCCTTGTGTCTGACAGGGATACAGATGGCTAAAGAACCAGAATTGCCACAACTCCTGGGGCCAGCTTGACTGTACATACAAGCAACTCAAGTGTTCAGTTATGACAACCAATGGTTTTGATCTAAAAGACCCCTTCCACAATTTTAAGGAACTACTGTGGGGGTGGGGAGGCAAGAGGGGTTTCCTTAATTTTTTTCTGATTCCATCCTCCAACTGCAGCACCATATCAAACTCTCAGAAGCAGCTTTTTAGGAGGGTGCAGCAGGAAGAAGTGGGAAAGCCTTGTTTTATAAGCAGAACTCCACTTGCTGTTCTTGGGATCCAAACCGTTATGTGTTTAGAAATATCAATGAAGCACCATAAAATGTAAGAGGTGTAGCCCAAGATCCTTTTCAGTGTTAGAGGATGCTGGGACACATTTCTGGTATCACCCAACAGAACTGGTTAGGGACAGGCTTGGTGAGGAAACTGTTTTTTGGCTTCCATGTAATGTGCAAAACAACCTTGAGCCATTTATTATTAGTTTCACCAACCACAAATGCCTGTTCTGAGGGTGAGAATGGTAAAACATTTTTTTACAGAAAAAGACATGGTAATGCAGACTCCATGTAGGAGGGAGTGGAATTGGGGGTGGGGGGCAGGGGATTTATGGTAATTACGATCACAATTACTATAATGCACTTATTCCTGTGCAGATCTTCATAAATAGTATTTTCCTCCTATATAAAACAGTTGCTTATGATCCTCTATATTGTCAAATATCCAGTCCTGGAAACCTTGCTTCTGAGATCTACTTAGACCTTGCAGAGCAAATCCTAGCTAAATCAGAAACATGTGTCTCAGAATAGAGAGGATTCACATTCTAGTAATTCTCTGTCTTTGTGCCTTCTGATTACAGTTGAAAAGTGGCTAGGGCTTGGAAGTAAACTAGCACTCAAAGCTTCATCGCTTTGCTATGTCTATCTTTTGTCATCATTCTCAAAATGGTTGCTCCCTAACTGGAATTCTTTTCCTCCCAAGATTGAATCTTTATTAGAGGCTGCATAAGACTTGTGTGTTTTGGCAAGTAAAGGTAATTTTTGTAGTACAATTGCATCTGCATTATACAGCACAAAGGTTTGTTTGTAGCATTGAAATCTAGTAGTGATTGGTTCAGCTGCTGTGATGTCATATAAAGTTTCTGAACATTTTAACTATTCATTGAATTCATCCTGTTTTGTGCAGGAAGTTAAAGTTCAGTTTGGCTGGAACAAAAGGAGCTAGGGAAGGAATTTGGGGACTATAAAACTGAGTGAGAAGATGCCCAGAAAGAAGGAAAGCTAAGGGCAAGGAAATCAGAGGCAGAGCAGCTGAAGCAAGGGGACAGTAGCAGGCTAAAAAAATGGGGGTGTGAGTAAATAGCAGATGAAGTAACAAAGGAAACAAAAGAAAAGCAGAAAGTGCAGACAGCTGAGAAAAGGAGGGACTATTGAGAAAAGAGACTGCAGAAAAACTCTGTTTACCTCCTATGTTTGAACTTCAATGACTTCAATAAATCTGAAACTAAGCATGTATGTGTCAGCTAATTGAAGTGGCCCACCTCCCTATCCCTTTGCAAGTAGCTATACAAGCAATTACTATAAGCACTGATCTTGTTATTTAGATGTTTGAAGTTGTAAAAATGATTAATTAATTAATACATTGACTGAAAAAACCAGGATTACAAACACTATATTCAGCTTTATCCATTCTCATCAACCTAACAAACTGATTTTAAAAGAACACAAAATAATGATTTTAGCTTTAATCTTATAGATATTTTTGAAGTTCAAATTACAAAGTTTAAGACTATATAAAAGCTTTTCTCCATTCCACTATTGTGACTTACCACACTTTGATAACAGTGAGAATTCATTCATTAACAATCACATCCTTTTTCTCATACATAATTCTTATGAGGAACTGATCTTCCAACATCAGCTCATATGACTAGTTCCTAATCACATTAATATTTTAGACTGATCATTGCATTTTCACACACACAAAAACCACTTAAGTCTATCTCTTGCTGTCTAGTAATATAAGGTTATCAATGCAGGAAAGATGAAGGAGCCATTTATAATCAAATGTACATTCTAGGCAATGCAGATCTTAATTCTGAATTATAGATCTGGGAAATAACATTAAAAAATTAAGTGCCACTTATGAAAACAGCCTAAGATGCTGCACCAAGTATTGGACTTACTGCCTGCTACAGTAAGGCAATGTCACTCTTATGTCAGTAGTGTTGCAGGGAAATTGACCTTAGTGTTGCAGACCAATCTGTCAGCTCAAATGACCAACATGCCAAGGTTCAAGTGCAGAACGTTTATACCAGAAAAAATAAATGAGTCCTAGGAGAGAGAAAAACTTTTTGAACAGCTGATTGCATTTTATGGACCTAAAATAGCTGATATCATCAGTGTGCTACACATGGCAGAGAGAGATAACTAATTAACAGGGAATTCCCTATGAAAACATAATTCTAAAGTATTTTGGCTACACATTTCAACAGATGGACTGCAGAAGATACTAGAGGGGAAAAACCAAGCTAAGCCAACTAAGTGATGGGTTTTTAGCCAAACCAGAGAATATTTTTATTCTTATTTTGATAAATCTGAGTAGAAATCAGAGCCAATACTTTGAAAGATAGGAGCCTGCAGATAGGCTTCTAAATCCAGAATGCCATGTGAGTGACTTGATTTTCCCCCAAAACATAATAGCTTACAGTCCCCATTGATTTCCCCACAGCAAAAAGAATGCTTAGAGACAGATAATGAAAGGGGGTGGAGCTGCCATCCCCAGAAGACTCTAGGGGGAAACTACTCAGATAGTTAATTTAAGTAAATTGATCATGTGTCCCAAGCATATAAAGCCAAAATCCTCAGTGAAGAAAAGTAGAACTTGCGTTGTTTCTATGTTATCATGTAAAGTCTGTGGGTCCAGGATGGATCCCTCATCCTTTCCTGCTGGAGGACTGTCAGTGTACACGAGATGCTGTCAGACAGACAGCTGCATAAGGATGGTAAGGGACAGCTGAATTCTACCTGGAGCTGAAAGAATGGAAAGGTTAGTTCTGGATCTTAGATGTCGGTTCTGCCTCTGTCTTGGCTTAGCATGATGGGGGGAAGTCACTCTCTCTCAGAGTAAAATGAGAGTAATGGTAACATTTTTCCCAAGCATCATTGTTGTGAAAGCAAATGCTAAACAGGAAGCAAAGCACCCTGTTAGTTTGAAATGCTATAAATCATAAATAGCAACCAATAATAAATGTGGGACCATATAGAATAGTAAGTCAACATACATACATTACAATTCCATTTCTAAGTTCTTGGGATTGTCAGCCGGAGTGTTGAGAACACACTCTTTGCCTTCAATGGAATTCAGAATATCAGCACACTTTTGATTCTAACATACCCTCCCTCTATCCCTCTCTCTCCCTCTCTCTCTCTCCACCTATCAAACAAACAAAAAAAAAACTATTGTAAATTGGCTAGTTTATTAGCTTTGAGACTCGTGTCACAAGCAAGGTTTACATATGTTAAATAAAATAAAATGAATAAATAACCATATCTAAAGTATCAGTCTTTTATGTGGTGGTACTGCAAAGTGAAATACAAAGAATACATAAATATATATTTTATTAAACTAAATCCAGTCATATTTTGCAAGCTGTCAAATCTAAGAGGCGACTGAGAAACCCTTGTATAACTGAAACCTTACAGAACATTTACAAATATTAGAGCTGGTCCAGTAAAAGATATTTTGCACAGTCCATCCCATTTAAGTAATCAAACTGATCCCATGCATGTTTATTAAAAAAGTTACTTAACAATAAGTCTCAACTGAGTTCAGTGGACTTTATTCCTAGATAAGTAGGTACAGGATGACAGCCTCAGGTGCACAGGAGAGCTGCCTTATGCTGAGTCAGACCATTGGTCCATCTGGCTCAGTATTGTTCACTCTGACAGGCTAGCAGCTTTCAAGGGTTTCATATGGGAGCCTTTTCCAGCCCTATGTGGAGAAACCAGGGACTGAACCTCGTCAGAGTTTGGAAGATTACTTTTAAAAAGGAATAAATTACAGTTACTGTTTGTTGCTGTTGTTATATGCCTTCAAGTCAATTACAATTTATGGCAATCCTATGTATCTTTTGGATATATTCATAGGGTTTTCATGGCAAGTTTATCAATGGTTTACCATTGCCTTCCTCTAAGCCTATGGCACTCAGTATTCCCAGGCAGTCTCCCATCCAAGTACTAACCAGGCCTGTCCCTGCTTAGCTTCTGAGATCAGATGAGATTGAGCGTGTTCAGGGTGGTATGCCGTAGACACAATTACGGTTACATGGCCCCAAAAAGAAATAAATTACCATTACAATCGTTCTGAAAGGAATTGATTACTGTTACTCAAAAGCATTCACTACAATTACACTTAAGTTAAAACAATATTAAAAATAAACACACACACATACACAGAGGTTCTTTTTATCCATAAGATAGCAGTGGTGGTCCCTCTGTTGGTAAGGGAGGTGGGGAGGGAGGCAGACGCCACTACTCAGATCTTTGCACATCAAACCAAGTGCAATTCCTCCCACACACACATACACTCTCTCAGCCAGCCAGCATGATCTCTTACTTAACCACCTCCTGGACCCTGCCCTGCCACCAACTGACACCACTAACATTTTCCCCTGAGATGCAAAAAAGTTAAAACAATGCAAATGCAGCAAAGTAGCCAGGGAGGGCTGCAGAGGCCGCTTTGTGGGACAAATGCAAACACAGTATTTACACACACACACACACACACACACACAGTCAACTTTCACCTCCATAGTTCTTTCTCCATTCTGCTCCTCTCTCTCTCCACTCCATTCTTCTCCATCACCATCCATTTTTAAAGCAACTGTTTTCTCCACTCCACCCCATCTCACTCTGCACCTCCTTCCTCGTCGCCTCCTATCAACCCACAGAGCACAACGGAAGAGCAACACTGCACAAAAGCCCAGTTTGAGGCACTTGATTTTCATCCACAAACCAAAGGAGCAGAAGACTTCCCCTGCTCTCCCCCAAGTAATGCCCAAAAGTAATGCTGGAAACATTATTCCTCAAAAGTAATAAAATTACTCCTCATTCTATTACAATCAAAATGTAAAGGAATTACCCATTCGTTCCTCAAAAAAGTAATGAATTACAAGTAATTCATTTTTTGTAATGAATTACTTTCAAGCTCTGAACCTGGTACATTCTGGTATGCAAAGCAAATGTTCCCCCATTGAGCTACCCTTCCTCACCACAGCCACTTTTCATTGGATTGTAGCAGTTGGCTGTGATGAAGAGAAAGTTAAAAGCCTTTCAATTTCATTGATTTCTACAGTATTTGAGCATGCTTAACTTTCTAGGGATTGTGTCCACCATTTTTCTAAATTCTATGTATCTCCCAAGTGCCAGATGTAGAACAGAAAAAAGGTACTAGTGAAAAATAACAAAAACTTTAAATTAAAAATGGAAGGATTTTGTAAATGGAATGAAATTGTACAGATATTTGCACTATTTTATATTACCATTCCAGGTGCCAAAAAAGGAAAAGAAGAAACCACCCACTTCATATTTTATTTTATTTATTTAAAAAGCTCCAAAGTATTGCTGGCCTAACTACACTTCTAATAACACATACCTGTTCCTATGTAATGGATGCAATGAGGTGATCTGCATCCTAGTTCTCCATCACTGGAGCTGGAGGAGTGCACAGCACTAATCTAAAAGGAATAATAGAAAGAGAAATCAAGTAAGAGTGTTTTTAGAGTTTTGTGTTTTTAAAAACCTATTCTAGAAGACTACAATGTAGTCACTACATAAGCACTGATATCATAGTAGTACAACAGAGTGCATTCAAAATCCCTATTAGGGCAATACCTTTATTAGGCCAACCCAATATCACAGAATAGTGTGAAAGCTTTTGAGTTCTCCAGAACTCTTCATCAGGTTAGATGGTAAACAGAGCAATGGGTAGAGGGGAAGAAAAAACATTTTTGTCTAATGTTGAAGTCATGTAGCCTGCATTTGATCACAGTCCTAAGATGGAAGGGGGGGAGATATGAGACATTCAAATAAGGCTCTTTTGATGGTATGCAGGTATCTATGCCGTCTGGTATCAAGAAGTATAACAATGCGCTGTTTCCCCATCTCTGAAAACACAGGAACTAACTGTTCACATTCAGTTTCTATAGCAGCAAAAACAGCCAAGAGACATAATATTTACAGAGGAAGGCAATGGTAAACCACCTCTGAATACCACTTACCACAAAAACCCTATTCATAGGGTCGCCATAAGTCAGAATCAACTTGAAGGCAGTCCATTTCCAAGCTTTCATAAACTAGAATTCACTTCTTAAGATGCAAGAAATGTTATCCTCATTTCGCAGGGGTGCTTGTGTGTATTATAAATAAATTGAGGGAGAATTGTAAATTGTGATGTCAAGTGTCAATGAGATACAAAAAGTGCAGTTTGTGACAATTCAATTAAAGCTTAAATGTATGCAAAACAAGCACAGTGACCATTCAAAACAACACTAATTACAGGCAATCCTCCAGGTACCCCTGACTCAGTCCTTCAAGGGCTTTAAAAGCAAACACCAGAACTTTGAATCAGGTTGTGAAAGGGCTAGGAGCCACCATTAACTGCTTCATCCAGGAAAAGGGAACCTGATACTCTCCAGATATTGGACTCCCGCTCCCATCAGACCCACCAAGAGTGGCCAATGGTCATGGATAATGGAAGCTGCAATCCAGCAACACCTGGAGGGCCACAGGTTCCCCACCCCTAGCTTAAGAACAAACAAGATGTGTTCCAAACACCTGATCCCAGTTAGCAAACTTGCCAGTTGCCACTATAGTCAAAACTTGCTAAAAACAGCCATGTATGCACTACATTAACTTGGAGGTTACCAAACCACGGAAAACTGAATCTATGCTTTCTCTGTCCAGAAAAGTCCTAGTTAGCACACTTACTGAAGCTACTGGAAGGCCACTTGTGCCTCTAAGAGGAGAGAAGGATCTAGGAGTACTCCTAGATTGCAAATTTACTTCTTTAGGAGTGTAATCCCATCAGGATTAGGTTGAATATCACCAGCCTAGACAGCCATGCCACCTACCTAACATCACCTCCACCTTATCTTATACACTGCATTAGCGAGCCCAAACACCGGTTCAGCATTTCCACTACCTGATCTGAATCAGATGATATAGGCAAAACAGAGTTGTTTGCCATTCACATATTCTTGACACCAGTCCAAATCTCTTGATTACCTTACTTAGCAGTTTATGAAGATATTGAACAGTAGTCTCATAAATATGCGAGTCAAGGGGGAACCCTGTGGAACTCCACAGTACAATTCTGATAACTACAACATTCATGCATTTATTTTGCAATAAGGAAAAAACAATCTGGAAAGATTTTAATATTTCTTTCCCCCCATCAAACTCTTTGATTACCTGTAAACCCAGACACTCCTAAAGCATTAGGTTTGGTCCACCTCTTAGGCATCTTCTGTACTCAAGTTAATTTCTGCAAAATTATACAGCCACAAGAGTGGCTGTATACTATAGCCAGCATGGATTTTTCACATTCCGCAACATTAAATTGAAAATACCCCCATGCCATTCTGATGCTTCCCATAAGCTCACTTCAAAACAAAACCTTACAAAACTTGTAGTCCTGAACTCAGAAACGCTTGCTTAACAAGCCTCTAAATTTTCATGGTGATACACAAAACAGTCAGAGAGAATCAAGAGTTCAAAGTCTAAAAAGAGAGGAAAAAAACCCAACGCCCTTTTGGACTTTTTTCTGACAGAGTTCTCATAATCTGTTGAAATTCATTAAAGATCAGCCATGTTCACAGAGCACCTATAATCCTGTTACTGACCTTGCCCCATACTCTGACCTTCATCTTCTGCAGTTTAAAAGTTAAAAAAAATGCCTGGCTGATTTTTAATTAATTTAAGAAATTTGTTCACATGTGGTGGGACTGTGAACGTATTCAAAGATTCTGGATGGAGGTTTTTGAAGAAATATCCATTATAGTGGGAATGAAAGTAATAAAAACACCAGAATTGGCATTAAATAAATTTGATGGCCAAAACCAAACCATATCGCATAAAAAGCAAATTGAGTATCTCTTAATAGCAGCACGCATGTTGATAGCTAAATGCTGGAAAGAAGCAAAAGGATTAAACATTGGGAAATGGTATAGCATAGTATGGGAAATAGCACTCTCAGAGAAACTTACTCGACGTTTGAGAGTGGCAAGAGGACAAAAGAAAAAAGATAGTTTTGCTACAGAATGGTCGTGTTTTATTACACATACAAACAAAACATCAGCACCAATACAGGTTCCAATTGCCTTTAATAGCTTATGGCTACAATAGTTTCTCTGGAGATCTGGAATCTGTCCTCTTGTTAATTAATTATTATCTAAAACTGCCTAATAACCAATGTTAAGTAATTTGTATTGTATGTGGATAGTGATAGACTGAGTAGTACTTTTATATGTAATGTACTATTCTTTGCATATATGGTTTCTGTATTATGTGAATATTTAATATTTAATCTTTCTTTATATATTTCAAATAAAAAACATATTAACAAAAAGTTTAAAAAAATGCCTGGCTGATTTTTAATTAATTTAAGAAATTTTGGCTTGAAATGATAGTGTCTGGCATGCTCAGTAAGAACCAACTGTCAGTGTTCTAAAAGCCAGACTCACAGCTGCTGGGCTTGCCTAATCAGGGGGCCACACCAGACTTTGATTTCACATGAGATAGTCATGGCTTCCCCCAAAGAATCCTGGGAAGTATAGTTTGTGAAAGGTGCTGAGAGGAGACTCCTATTCCACTAACAAGAGCTCCAGTGGCCAGAGTGGTTTAACAGCCACTCTGATTGAAGGTCTGTGAGGGGAACAGGGTGTCTCCTAGCAACTCTCAGCACAAGGTCTGTGAGGGGAACAGGGTGTCTCCTAGCAATTCTCAGCACCCTTCACTAACTACACTTCCCAGGATTCTTTGAGAGACTGCCCAAAGTGCATGACTGCCCATGACTGCCCAAAGTGAAATAAAGTCCTGGTGTGGATGTGGACAAGGGCAGATTTGGTTTAAATTTGTGTGGGAGGCTACATGAGCCTGCTGTAGAATAAAAAGGAGGGGCAAATGCTGAAAAGCAATGATACTGTTCACAATGTTTTCCTTTTGGAAAGGAAAGGAGTTTCCCCTCTGCCCAGTGCCCACCCACACACCGACCCAATCTCCTACCCTCCCCCTCCTCCTATCTTCCCCCAGGTCAGTGTTGGACTACAACCTGGGAGACCAGAGTTCGAATCCCCACACAGCCATGAAGCTCACTGGGTGACCTTGGGCCAGTCACTGCCTCTCAGCCTCAGAGGAAGGCAATGGTAAAACCACTTCTGAATACCGTTTACCATGAAAACCCTATTCATAGGGTTGCCATAAGTCGGGATTGACTTGAAGGCAGTCCATCTCCATTTATAAGCATGATTGCACAGAAATAAATTCCATTTAACTCAAACAGTATGCAAATGATCAAACCCTCCCTCCCTCCCCCTTCCTATCCCCTCCCTCTTGCCCCTTTCCTCCCCCTTCCTTTGCCCCTCCCTCTCCATCCCTATCCCCATCCTCTTCCAATTCTCTCCTTCCCCTTCCCCCTCCTCCCCCCCATGGTCAGTTTTACCTATCCTAACCATGATTGCAGAGGAGTAAATCCCATTGAACTCAATAAGCATGCACATGATCAGACCTGCCTTTCCCCTTCTTCCCCTCTCCTCTCCCTTCCTCCTCCCCTGCCCACTCCAGCCCTCCCTCCCTCCCTCACCCCCGGTCAGTTTTACCTATCCTAAGTATGATTGCACAGGAGTAAATCCCACTGAACTCAATAAACATGCAAATGATCAAACCTGTCCTTCACCTCACCTCCCCCTCCTTCCTGTTCCCCTCTCCCTCCTTCTCTCTGCCCTTCCTCCTCTCCCTCCTCCTCCTCCTCCTCCTCCTCCTTCTCCTCCCCTCCCCATCCCATTACCAGTTTCACCTATCCTAAGCATGATTACAGGGGAGTAGATCCCACTGAACTCAATAAGCATGCAAATGATCAATACATTCTCAGCAGGTTTGCACAGGTTCCCATTTCTTACCTCCCAGATTAAAAAGCAGAGAAATTCACTAACAGGCAAAAAACCTTACAGTTTAAGAACATACCTATAGCCCACAGATCTTTCTATCAAACTTTAAAAAGCAGGGGAATTGGGCAGCTATAGTGAATGCACCTGCGGAGCAGGAGACCTGAACTCCTCTCTGAGATATTGCACTGCCCTACAAAGTTGCCAAATTGTGGGGTTGATCTTTCACAGTCCAATCCACTTCCTGTGTAGCTTGGAAGAATTGGGTAACATGTGCCTCTGAGCATATGGGGAGTGGTGGCAACACCTGCAATCAGCCCAAATAATAGAAAGAAGATGTGCTGTGCTGATCTTGTTTTAGCAGGGAAGAAGCAACATTATTAAGACAATTGATATAGTTCAGATGGTCACTTTGAATATGTCTGGTTTACTTTGCAATTTTAGTGAAGTTTCCTACAGGAAATCATTTCCTTTCGTTTCTGTTTCTGTGAATATGTGAAGTACAGCAACACTTTGCAAAATTTACACTAAAAAAACTCCAAACATAATTGTGGAATAATGGCACTGACTATTCTGCCAAATAGTCTCCAGTGGACCTCAAGTGTCTCAGTTTGCACAAGATAAAACAGTGGGAGGTGAAATATATTCTAGCAAAATTCTAGGTGTGCTCTTTTTTTTAATTGACCGTGCCCACCTTACCTTAAATGACATGATTTAAACATAGCAGGCTGAAAACATACATCCTCTTTTTTCCCAACATCTAGAGTCATTGCTGAAGGAGCAACATATTGTAATCAGTCTGATTTTACATTAAACTGCAGGTTCAGATTCAACTGTTAATGCACCCAAAATAGAACATAATCTCCAATTTGAAACACAAAAGGCTGTCTTCACCATCATATGACATTGACCAATAAAAAGGCTTTGAAATTAATAAAAATACATTTGACACAGATTTCTAGGATGAATAATGAGGAAAATAAAAATTTCTAGATTAGATTCTCTGTAGAAACATTAGTAACACAGGAAAGAAACAAAGTAAGAAGAACACCAGCAAACATACAAAAATATAATTCTCCATCTTTGGAGATGGCAGGTGTTGACACCACTCCCCATATGCTCAGAGGCACATATTACCAAATTCTTCCAAGCTACACAAGAAGTGGATTGGACTGTGAAAGACCAACCCAAATGGTGTTTGCATTTTGACAAATTTGTAGGGCAGTACAATATCTCAGAGAGATGGTCAGGTTTCCTGCTCCCCTGGTGCATTCACTATAGCTGCCCAATTTCTCTGCTTTTTAAAGTTTGATAGAAATATCTGTGGGCTATAGGTACATTCTTAAACCGCAAGGTTTTTTGCCTATTAGTGAATATGCCTTTCCTTCTGTGCACTTAGCCTTCCTGGCTTTCTTTTCATCTCATAGACTCAGGGGCTAGTCCTACCATTTGGCAGAGTGAGGCACACACCTCAGATGGGGAATTTTTGGTGTACCATGAAAGGTCACCAACTTGTCAATTAATTAGTGATAATATTTTAATTATATATTTACTACCATGGGGTACCACTTGAGCTGTCACACTCTCTCCATAGGCTTCTCAATCTCTGATATGAAATGCTGAGCTCTAACGAACTACTTAAGCTCATACAGCTCGGTGGAATTCTTGATTTGTCCTCTGTTTTGAACAGTTGGTCCCTGTGTCATACAACAAACAGCTTTTCAAACTCCGTTCAGTTTCAAACAGGATTTGCTGTGCAGCATGGGTGGAGGCTGCTGTTCAAGAAAAACAAATCTAAAGCTTCCTTGGGCTCATGGAACTAGTTTCACAGTTGTTGGGATCCATTTTCCAAACTATGTGACAATTTTAAGAGTTATTATAAAGCTGTGCTGTACATCTGCTAAAAACTGCATTTACAATGTACCATGAAGAAATACACTGAGGTAAGCCCTGATTAGCCCAAGCTCCCTAGCAAGTTTGAACAAGATACACAAGCAGTAGCAAGGCTTATTTGAGCTTCATGTTACATTTTAGCAAGCACTCAACAGTTCTGTAACATTATAACTAATGTATGAAGCAGACCTAAAACTGTAACAGAAAGGCAGGATAAAAGCATCATAAATAAATGAAATAAATAACACAACATGTGTCTTGCTACCTCCATGCATTTGCCCCTTGCAGGCTCTGACACTAGGCTAATCTAGCACTAAGGGCATTATAAGCTGACCTTTAAGAAAAAAGAAGTGATCGCTGACAATGATAAACAGACCTTGTAGTCTGATCCTATATATTTGGAAGGTTACAATCCTATATACTCTTACCTGGGAGTAAGTTCCATTGTACTCAGTGGAACTTACTTTTGAGTAGACATGTATAGGGTTTCTCCATAAGTATGGAAGAGTTTAATATGGACTTGCTTACTATTATGCATGCTTAGGATTGCTCTGCAGTCAATGGGAGTTTTTCCTTCTAAGTACACCTAATAGCTTAGCCTTAGCCAGTACATTTTCTACAATAGCTGTGTATTATGATGCATAAAGTAAAGGAATGATTTGGGAAGAGTAATTGTGTAACCTACACGCTAACTACAAAAAGAATACATGCAATCTCTGGTGTTTGCTTCATGATTTCTCCCCCCCACACACACTCATTTTATCGTGGAAACAAATGTGTGTGCTGTCCTTTCCGTGTTATACATTCATAGGTCTGAAGCCACAGGTTTGCACAACAGTATATTCTAGAAGGAGTGTGAGAACAAGCCTTATTGGCACTGGGAAAGTGAGGCCAAAGAACAGAGAACACCTATTAGAAGCATATCGCAACTTGAGAGCTTCTCCCCAAACCACCCAATCACACACACACACAAAGAAAATGCTGCCAAATGGTCAGCAGTAGCTCCATATACCTGTCCATTTCTTGTTTACATTTTAATGGAAATTCTGTTCCAGCCCCCCCACAAAGCGCTTTAGAAGCCAAAAACAAATGCATCAATGGAAGATGAATTTCTGTTGACCTTTACCGGGAATGCACTGTAAGACAAAACACTTCAGCATTTAGAGCGTTGTACATCTTCACATATTATACAGCTCCATGGCAATAAGGAAAGCGCTAACCAAGTAGAGTTACCCAGGCCAGGGACATAAAATGAAGTATACAAAACTCTCTAGTGGAATGTTATACAATATTCCCATGTCAGGATTTGCAACTTTTGAAGACTCCTTTGTTCCATCTGAACAGGGGGATAGATTTTTGGATTCAGAATTCAAAACAACATTGTTTCTTTAAAATAACACCATGATAGATCTGCTGCTTCCTTTTAATGCCTGGTTACACATCCTAAAAAAAATAAAAAATGGTGAGACTCAAGCATCTATCGACAAAGTAGATCCATTCATTCAAATAAAACATCTCCAGAGTAAGTGATTTTTAACTTGAGTTTACGTCTAATAGTAAACTGTTTCAAGAGCATGCGTTTCCTGCATGGACACTTAAAATCACTAAAACTGAAAACTGCAACCAAAGGTTTGACAAGTTATTTAAATATGAATGAGTGTGTATCTAGATTATACAGTATATCACACACTGTATAATATGCAAAATTTACTCCCTCCTACCCTGGCCTTCATGTTCTTGTTCTATAGCAATTCTAGATCCAACATTCCAAAAGGAACACACAGAACTCTCCTGTATTTAGGCCAGTGAGAGGTTTTCCTTCTAGCTTCTCCCAATGCTTTTGTCTATTCTTTTACCTTGGCTCCCCAACCCACACCACACAGACTACACACAGAATCTATAGGATCTAAACCAGGAATTGCCAACATAGTGCTCTCCAGAGGTTGTGGACTACAACTCCCATCATCCTGGACCTTTGGTCATGATGGCCAGAGCAGATGATGGGAGCTGTAGTCCACATCTGGAGAACACCATATGGTCTAGCCCTGGTCTCAACTGTGTATGGTTCTCCACCGCCCCAGCACAACTGAATCACTACTCTCCAAGACAGCCTTTCCCAACCAGTGTGCCTCCAGATGTTGTTGGACCACAACTCCCATCAGCCTCAGCCAGCATTGCCAATGGTCAGGAAGATGGGAGTTGTGGTCCAACAACATCTGGAGGCACACTGGTTGGGAAAGGTTGCTCCAAGACATTCTGCTACCTTAGACAAAGATGGCACCTCCCTCTATTTCACATACAGAAGCAACTGAGATTGGCAGCTAAATGTTTCTTCAACATGGACAATGGAACAGCATCCTTCACCATACCTGAGTATTGCAGGCTACCACAGGGCAAGCTATATTGCACATGCAGTTTTCTGTGTTGCAAAAGCCCTACAGCATCTGCATCCTAAGGTAGGCGCCTCACTCTACCTAATGATGAGGCCAACCCTGCCCTTAACAGTCCACCCAATAGGAGTAACCAGTATGCAAACCCTAATCTAATTCATATACACGTACAGCCCATCAAAGTTTGCAAAGTACTTCCAATTCTTGTATCAAGGAGTCACTATTCAAATACTAAAAAGTGGCTCATCCAAGGCTCCTGTTAAACTCATATCTGCCAACCTGTCCCAAGTTAGAACAAGAAACACAACATTTTGTGACCAATGTCCTGTTGGAATGTATGAGGTTCAACTCCAACTTGGTGGGTTGAGGCTGCATGGAGTTAATAAGGGTAGCTAGAGAGCTAGACCTCTTGCTGGTTGAGACTACCTATCCCTTTGATCCCTTCCTGCTAGACTGATAAGCAAAGGAATGTTGAATCCCAATTCCTTCCCGCCTCTCTGTTTTCTTTATCTCGAGAGAGGAGCAGACATCTTCTCTTTGTCTCTCCTCTCAACCAGGATGAAGGCAACTACTGGGGCCAGTGCTCGTTGCTCCAGCATAGCCAGTTAGCTAGATATAGAACTCTTTCTTATCAAGCATGTACTTCCAGAATAAAGTAGTTGTTTCTTATTTTAAAGCCTAAAGTCTCTGTCTGACCAATTTGCAGGGAAGGTAGAATCTTAGCAAAGATTCAAACACACACACACAGCTCGTTCAATACTCTCTGTTCCACAACGCTATGCATCTCTGCTACGCATCTCAATAGAGAGAAATTCTGACATGTTCTTCCACCATTGGTTTGAAATCTGACCTTAGTCTTTACGCTGTTCATTTTCATGGAGGAAACAAAGGTTTCCTAGCACCTGGTCTTCAACTGGTGGATCAAAACCCCTAACTGGGTTGCACTCTTACATAGCATTGGCCATACCAGCAGTATCACTTCCATTTTCTTTTTTGTTTAGGAACAGACTGTTATTTTCTTAAGGATAAACGAGAGGGAGGAAAAGGTAGCTAGAAACAATGAGAGAAGCTGTATTTATATATTTGAAGTGTTTGTAATGTTAAAGCAGATCCCCAAAGTAATGTATGAATCTGGTCTAACCCAATCTCCTTCCAACACTCGCCTCAAAACCTGGGATTTGAACCTTGGCCTAAGCCAGTAATAAATCCAGTTTAACAGTAATAAACGCAATTTTCTCCCTCCTAATTTATGTAGAGAAAATATTTGTTTTCCTTATACTATTTTTCTGGGGAAAGGTGAAAAGCCCCCTCTTCCTCAGGCGGGCTTGGTTATTTTTCTTTTTTAGAGGGTCGCTTCTGCTGAGCACCCAGCCCCTGGGCTTGATCCAGACTCTTCCCTCGCGTCAAAGGAGTTGTTAAGACGTTAACCCCCAGCCAAGCGCGGGGCGTTAAAAAACGCGGCGACGCGATGATGAATAGGCTTGCTGGGCCAGCACCTTAAAAGCCGAGTCTTTCGCTTCTCTTTTAACTGTTTCAAACTGACAGCGCCATAGATCACACAAACGCTCCTACTGGAAGGAGAAGCGTTTGACCATTGCGTCTACAAACACGCGGGCACGAGTTTTCCCCCAAACAGCTCAACCTCTCTCTGCCTTTCCCTCAGCAAGGGCCGGGCGCTTTTCTCATACGCACTTGCGTATGCCTGTTCGGGGGGGCGGGGACCCACAGGATACAAAAAAACAACAACCTAGCAGCAGCACAAGCAGCTCTTGACTAGCATCGCTCCCCACAGCGCAAAGCGCGCGGGCATTAGGTCTGCAGCGCTTGGCAATCAAGCCGAGAACAGACGGAAGCAGTTGCGCATGCGCAGAATTTCCCATTGCTTGGTGCGTGCTGCCGCGGTTCTTCCCTCCTCCCCCACTTCTCCCTCCCTCTCCTTCCCCCCTCCTCCGCTTTCTCCTCCGTGTAGAGAAGTTGGCGCGCTGCCCGTTCAGGCATTCAGCGCGAGCTCCTCAGGGATCAGCAAGCAAAGTCACAGTCTGCACAAACAGAGCTTTCAAATTCATAAAATTCATAGGATTTTTCACAAATGAATGAACACAATTTTCTACCAATTTCCTCATTATGCAAATATGCAAAATATCAAATTTAGGCCAATTAGGGTCCTCCACAGTCCCAAATTCACCCGTTTAAGCCATAATTGCAGAAACTATCAAATAATTACGGCCGCTAATTGGAAATATTTGTGACAGATACAACAAATTCTTGCACAAATTACATTTCATTTTAGGAACCACTGCGCGCCACTGAAATTTTATCGAAGTCTAATTTAACTTACATAATGAGTTGAATTGAGTACTTGTTATCAAATTTGAGCAATTCATAGCTTCGTAATGTGGAATGATCAAATAAATTAAAAGGGAATTTATTCAATATTTTTGTTGTGATCCTTTTTTTCGAAACCATTGCTATTTTGTGGGGAATTTCCTTCCTCCTCCCGCTCCCGCTGCCCGAGGTGGCTGACATGTGTCATAAAAAAAAAATCCACCAGCTGCAGCGGGAGAAGGAGGAGGAGGGAAAGTAAGCAACAGCAGCCGCGAACTGCCCTGGTAGCTGACAGAAGAGGAAGGGCAACATTTTCAGTCATGGTTCCTTCCTGAGCGCTGTCATTCTTAGTCCAGAGAGAGGCAGCGAGAAATCAGAATATAAACATGCGCGGCGACTTTCCTCGGAGGGAGGAGGCGGTGAAGAATCATCTCAGAATTTCTTGCACTTATACTTCCGGGTGAATGGCGATAAGCTATTGTGAGACTAACGTGCTTTGAACAAAATTGCGGTGACGCCATAACTACACCTATCCCGCCTGGCTTCAGAAAACCGAAAGGTGCTTCCCTCAAACACTGATCATTCTGAATGCCACCAGCACCCACATATAAGGAGCTATTCGCATTGCTATTACTCGTGAAGCTAATCTTAGGGTTCATCCTTAACATCCTTCATTTCCGCTCAAATTAGTTGGAGGTGAATTCCGATTTAAGTTAAAAGCGTTTAGGATCAAAGTGTTTGAGCGCCTTTATCTCATATTCTTTTCTATTCCGATTTCTAGGTTACCTTATCACTAGGACTGCAGTTCAGGACCCAGAATCTTATAGAAATTATTCGAGGCAAAACAAACCCTAAATTAAAAATCTCATCTCCTTGAGTTATCTGATTTTGATCAGACAAAGCCGGCCCAGTGTCTTAGGATGTCTCAGGCTCAACCTTTGGCAACCAATGAAGGGTGTGTAGCAGAACTCCATTGGTTCTCCCCCCCCTTTTGTTTTAATACCATCAAATAAATTAAAGAAAATCTGTTTAGTAACCAGTCAGGAATAACTTCTTGACAATCTAGTCTTGCAGGCTGCAGGCCTTGCAGTTAGTCAAAATTCCTAATTCAAACAGAGCAAGGCATTCTGATTATGCCAGATGTGAACCTGCCTACATGCATGGATTCACTCAGAGGATATGTATATATTAGGACACAATATTATATATTAGGTAAGACAGTGTGGTTAAACTATCCACACAGACTTTAATTGCTTACCTAGCCTATTATTTTAGAACAGACACATATACACATATACTGTAATATATAAACTGTATATGGAATTAATATGGCAAATAGTTATACTGTATATAAACAATAAGGTTATTTTCACAATGGTTATTAATTTCAGTACAGAGTCACACTTTTAATGGAATTTCAGCACATAGATCTGTGCACCAAATTATGGCCAGTTTGCTAGTGTCAATATGATCTGTTAAGTACTGATGTAACTATAATATATAACTATATTGTGAATCTAATTTGTTTTAAACAGTTTTTAACATTATGTATTATATTGTTGTGATGTACCCTGGAACCTTCTGGTGAAGGGTGGGTAATAAATTTAACAACAATGATATTATATACGTATATGATGCATATTGTATATAACATTGAAATTCACTTTGTCAGTGTTCAGGAAGTTGCTTATTATTATTGGTCCATTTTGCAGAAAACCATCAAACAGAAAAAGATGTAAACATTATAATACAAAAATTCAAAATATAGCACTCTGTGTAAATTTCTGCAGTATATGTGTTCGGGTGTGTGTACTATTATATATAACTTGTCTTTGTCTCGGTATACCCCTGAGTTGCCCTCTCAGAAGGTCAGCTCCCTGGACATAGACATTATTTTTCTTCCTCACAGTCACTCTCACATACACACACGCACCATTTTTAACTGCCTGTGGCCTCGTTGGAGGATTATAAATGTCTCCTTCTCGCTGTGATTTGTTTAATCCGTGGAAATGGTGCTGGTCCTATGTAAACAAGCCAAGTGCTGAATGAAGGCAGCCACCCATGCGTGGCCAGCCTGCCTATTTGTCAGAAAACCTTCATAAATACTGAGCCGGGGCTGGGCAAGGATGTGATGTCTCCATTTTTGCCAGGAAAGGGCACGAGGAAGACAAAGCGAAGCAGAGCGCCGTGTAACCTTTAAGGGACAGATAGAGTATGAGCTGCTCTTCACCAGAGCCTCCCTCTCTCCCGGTAATTCACCGCCAGCGAGGATGGATGACGGGTTATCCGGAGTATCTAGGCTTGCTTCTGTGTGTAGCATGTATGTGTGCAAAGACAAAGTGAGGAAGACAGTCCAATAATATCTTCGTCCCTCAACCATTCTGCAATCCAGCTCTTTAATTGTCTGGGGACCTGACACGCTCGCATACGGTCATGACTGTTTTGTGGGTTTTGTCGTGTAGCAAAATGGGCCCCCTCCCCGTTGATAACGCTTGGTAGGCGCACCCACAAAACGTCGGACCATCCTGTGTGTGTGTGGGGGGGAATCGTCTTTCTGTCTTTTAAAGGTTTACTTTTTCAATTATCCTTGTTGCTAAACAAAACCTTACTGTTTCCCTATGTTCTGTTTTGCATTTATCTCGTCTTGTGTCCGCTGGTGCTTTTTAAGAGAAACGCATTATGTGCCTGATCAGACGTTTTAGAAGAAGAGCAGTAATTACCTCTAGTAATTATTACAGTCCTTATTTATTACAAAAAAGTGAGAAAATGTCGAGTATTAAAACGTGAAAGCAGCTATTAATCAAACCTTTACACCTTCTTTAGCTCAGGCGTGATGGCGGGTATTATCATAAATCTACTCTGATAGTAACACAAGAATAATGAGTTTAGTAATGATAGCGATGATGATGATAATGATTTTAACCAACAAAGAATAGTGTAGATTTATTGCTAATAACGTGGTACAGGAACCTCTTTATTAAAAATTGCCTATATGTAACTCCTCATTGTTGAAGATGAGATTGCCAAGAGTGGTTTGGTGTGTTATGGCGCTCCAAGCACTGGTAAGGAGCAGCAACTTGAACGAGACCAGCGAATTCTGACCCGCCGACAGAAGGTTCTACTGTCCGCTGCCCAGAAACGCCCTTTAAGTAATTCGGCTTGGATCTCGTCTCGCTCCACCCACCTACCCATCCCCAGGTGTCCTATTGAGGCAAGGAGGGCGAATTCGGGCGTAACTCCCCCGGTCTCTCTCTCACACATACAGGAGCGAGCGTGTTATGCGCGCCAGAGACCGAATTATTTAATAGGTGCGTGAATGAATTTGGTCGTGCTTCGAGACAACGAGGCGGAATCGGGAGTGCCGAGAGGCACAATAGGTTCCGACCCTGAGTACCAAATATACCCTGCCTCCAAATACACATGGAAATAAGTCCCATGTGTAAGGCTTCAGCTCAACTTGCTTGCGATCTTAGCTTTACAACCGGAAGGATAGCCAAATTAAATTAAAGCACTTGGGTTAAGGTGGGGACAATTCTCCCCCAAACATCAACGCGGCTAGTTGGTTGCATTTTTGTTTAGTAGCTTTGTTGGGCGGTAGATCCAACTGATTCTGGAAAGGTAGATTTAGCTGATCGCCATTTAAGGGATGGACTCTGGAGTAAAGGTATTGTGGTTGTATATTGCTGAGTTAGGGTGATTTCTTCGCTTCTGTGTTTAAGAGGGAGGAAGGGGAGCGTTTAGTGGAGGGAGGTGGGAATCAGACAAGCGCGCGATGTAAACAGTTCGAGCATGCACGTGCACACAGTCATTTCGGCGCACAGAATTAACTAGTATCCGGGGACCTAACAGACAATAGGGGCTGTCAGGTCTGAGCCTCGCCACAGAGCAAATGCAGAGGCACCTGGGCAGCAGCGCCTGCGCTCCTTCCGCTAAAAACAGTAAAGGTCATTTTCCACAGAAGGCGCTTTGACGTGGCTGCGCAACACACACACACACAGACTTCCTGGAGTTTATTGTTGTCTTAGTACAAACAAGCCTTTGGAAAGTGGCTACTTAGTAGGTATTCGTGTAAACTGGATCCCCTCCCCCCATTTAGATTACTTGAGAAAAGAAGAAAACATATATTCTCTGTTAGTTCTGCTTGCCACCATAGGTTTAGGCATTATCTTAATTCCTCTCATCCCCTGTTTTAAGGAGTTATACCTACATTCCTTCACATGTATTGGATGTTACTCAATTCCCCCCCCCCCAAAAATCCGATATGATTATTTTAGGCTAGTCACGTCCCACCGCCACCACTCATTCAAAGGTGTAGAACTGTCAAGGTTTATTTTAAAGATCTCACTTCTTATCTTTTGTTTTATTTATTTTGATATTTTAGTGCAAACATGGGGAGGGACACAATATTTTAAAAGCAGACCTCACCCAATAAAATAATTTATATATCATCAGTTTTTAAAAGCTCCGAATCTTGAGAACCGTTAGGACAGCAATTCTACAAAGACAAACACACCCTTGCCTGGGAGTAAATCCTATTGAACTCACACGGACTTACTTCTGAGTAAACATACATAGGATTTGGCTGCAGGGCTGCAATCATATAATGGTAGAATTAGAGAGTTGGAAAAGAGCTTGAAGGTCTTCTAGTCTACTCTCCTGCTCAATGCACACTTACTTGCAAGTCCCACAGACAGCATTACACTTTACTTCTGAGTAAATATTAATAGAATTGGGACGCATGGGTGCAATCCAGAGCCCTCATGAATAGCAATAAGAGCATGGTCATGTACCTCAATTAAACGTGGCTTACACACTAGCGGGCTACAAGTTCTTTTAGCGCTAATGGGCACCGCCCAGGCTGTGTCGGACCTCTGGAGGGAGTCCCCAAAAATAAGGACCAGCTACATCCCCGAGTTGTACTCCCCTCTCTGTTATTTTAAGAAACAGACACCTTTAAAGTGATAACAAAATTTCAAGATTGATTCATGATGCGCCCAATATAATACTGACATAATTGCCTTGTGTTACATAATAAACAAAACATCTGTAGCGTTATAACCTTGGTGATGAGTTATGAAACCAAGGTATGGGCCAATTAGCTGGCTGGTATTTTATTTTTTTAAAGGTAAGACTCTATAAACATCGGTTTTAAATTGTCCTAATTAGTAACTTGCTCATTAATTAACTTTCTGATTAATTGTGTAGCAATCTAATTTGCAGATGAGGCACTTCACCAGTAATACCTTGTAACTCCTTCGCTTGTCTTTAAAATTCTCCAGCACTGAAGGACCCTCTCATACCGGTTGGCCTCTCTAGTTACAAAGGAATGATGTATGAATATGGCAACAATACTGAGTGAGCGACTAACAGTTACGAAGAAAATACGCACTAGTGAGGCAAGAGATCCACAACCCAGCTGAGCTGGAAAAATAGAATTTCCGAGATTGGTAGTGCACTATTGACATACTATATAATTTTATACTAATCACAACACATTGTACTCACTGGCTTGTGGGACCCGTTGCAAGTTTACAGGGCAGCCTAGTTCTTTCCATCCGTCTGAAACTTTTTGTCTTTCATATTGCGTCCCACTTATAGAGTCCATTACACCAGTTAAGCCAGGTCTTCTGGTCTTGGACTCCTGTCAAATGTCTAAAAGACTGATGACTGCGCTTTACCAAAGCCCAGTCGATAGGTTATGCCAATTACCTACTTTAAGGACCTGATTCTTAATAAACAAGCCCGATTCATTTAACTGGACCTTATGTTGGAATTGTGTGTTCGGTCCTTTTCACCAGTGACTGGGAGTAATCTTTCGACAGCCACAAATTAACAACAACAACAAAAACACCCTACATACATTTCCTTTCAAGTCAGTGCAATTGATTCCAGTGAAACCTCCTTACAGGTAAATGTGTTTAAGAAATCAATCTTCAAATGTGACTTTTGTTCCCAGACTTACTTCACCTCTTGTTTCGAGGAATGCACTGGAGGTCATTCCTCCCAAACCATACATTATTTTCTGGCCTCATTTAGGGGAGAGAGACTTTATATACCTTCAACATGCCACCAATACCGTGATTCTGCAACATTTAAATTAAGCGGTTAATTGAGGAATTAATCGGTTAATTTCAAGCCAGTTAATCAACATAACACAAAAATTTGGGTTCGTGGATGGTTATGGCATATCCTATTCGATATATATTTTAAAGGACTTTTTGTGTGCGAAGATGCAACAATGTTGCTTTAGCATTCCCTTCTCAAACGTCACCTTTTCTGCCTCTTCCCCCTCAAAAATATTACCCTAGATGATTATAAGAAGCTAGGGCGCAAATCTAATAACAGTACACAATAAAGGAATAGCGGGCGACATGTAAGCCACAGGGTTGGCCGGAATTGAAATATCCCATGGCTGGTTTGATGTATTTGCATCAGAAAGCCGGTCAAGATTTTTCCGGCTTCCCCGCCAGAGCTATTGTGGTCCGGGTTCGTCTCGAGTCCCATTCTGGGGGAAGAAGAGCGGGATTGAGAAAGAAAGGAAAGAAAAGCCTCTCCCCCTTATGGCAGATCATTCTCTAAGTGAATAGAGATGAAGGCAGGGATATTAAGTGACTCTATAAAACATCCCGGACACAATTGTGTGATTGATGGAGGACAAAGTGGGAACAGCAGGACACACGATCCTGGGAGAAGCCGCGCTGTCAATGCGAGAAACCCATCTCTGGAAACAGCTTCTCCTGGAGGAGTTTGCAGTCTATTTGTATGAGTAATCAGCTGAGCCCCCTCTCTGTCAGCCGTGTTTACTCACTGATTTTCTCAACAAGACAACCATTGACACTGGATGGATGGGGCTAATCTGGCGCAGAACTGGCGGCTTTGCAGAGGCTACAGGTCGAAAATGGAGCGCCGCGCCAGCTTCACCTCGCCTAATCTAGCGGCTAATATTTATTAGAGCCAATTTAGAGCGCTGCTCTCGCAAAGAGCAAGGAAAGGCGCGGCTACAATTAATAACACAACAATCGCCAATCAGACGAACATAGACGAGAACGGCGGGGAGAAGGGGGTGCCTGGGAGAAATATATAGCCCAAAAGCTGCCAAAGGCTCCGAGAAATATCCAGAGCAACTTCCAGGGAGAGCGCTTGGCAAAGCAGATTTGCGCCTACCCTGCGATTCACTCGCCATTGTGCCCAAAGAAGGGGGAGGAGTGTGTGCGAGCGGCGTCGGTTTGCTCTTAGGTTTTTTGTGTGGCAAGGAAGCTGCACCCTGAACTTCCAAGGCTTACCTGAAGCACCGAGGAAATATAGTATAGCCACAGATTCAAGCGTTTACGCACCCACATTTAGGCAAAAAACAATTACCGCCATACAAATATTTGCTCTGTGATTACAATCGAGGGGAAAGAGATGGGCACCCAGGGAGCACAGTACAGCACCAACAAACAAACATTGGGGGATAAGATAACAAAATATTGGCATACTGAAATGCATATGAAGTATAGCATACATCATTTGCGTACATAATTATCTGTGCTCTCTGGCCAAGTACTGTATGCACATTCCCCTCCATTTGTTCTTGCCTATAGTAACCAGTGCTTAGCCATTAATAAGCTTCATTTGCAACAGGCATACAATGAAAGTCACTTGGAGAAAGTATTTGCTGCTGTATTAGAGAGGGCTCCTTGATTGCCCACATGGAATCAGAGGGCAAGCTGTATATCAACATCTGCTCAAAAAAACACATCACATGTGCAGGCTGGGGCTATTTGCATGAGAGAGATGCTGATACTACACACATGAACACATCAGTATAGAATTATGCAAACTGTTATTTATGTAATGTGCACATCTGTTATTTTCATATCTAATAAGTGCTCATACACAAAGCCAGAGTAGCGGATGAATAGAATCTGGGTTCAAATCCAAGTTTGAATCCTGTTGGGCAAATCACCATCTCCCCCCATTAACCTTGGGCTTCCCAGCATGGGTGAGATTAAAAAGCTCTTGTCTGAGCCTATGGGAGGACCCGGAACTAAGCATAGGGTATAATGTGTTTTGTGTTTTATAGATAGAATATAATGCCTATGACATGCACAATGAATACATGTATTATATTTATTTTCTATATACACCCATATATAAAATGCACACCAGTTTCATACAGGCAGGCATTAATTATACATTTCTCTGTTGTACACACATTTAACCTTGCATAAATGGTATTTATTGCATAATAGTAGGCACATATTCACACCTGCTGCAAAAGATTGGCTCTGTTAGTTTGTTGCAGCAAAAGGCAGCAGGATTCTTGTGGCACCTTGAAGAGGAACACACTGTGATATGAACTTTTGTGGGCTATAATCTGTTTCATCAGATGCATGAAGTGGCCTGGAATGGAGAAAAGCAGGTATATACTGTATAGTAGTGTACTGCACGTGTGCATTATAAGCTTCTACATATATACAGAACAAGCACACTGGCACATTGCATATTTGTGAACCGCCCAGAGAGCTTCGGCTATGGGGTGGTATAAAAATGTAATAAACAAATAAATAATACATGTAGGAACATCTGTGGAGAGTCTTGCAGGTGTATTTTTTTAATAGGAGCATAACAGACAGTCCCACACCCATCATCAAAATCACATCTGTGTGAGAGATAAGTACACTTCATAAATTATATCCATCATATACGTTAATCTGTCCTCAAAAACTGCCGGAGTCTCCCTGAGATCTTTTTCTATACTCTGCGCCCGACATTTGCATTGAGGGAAAGGTCCCATTCTCCCAGTGGAAGTTTTTCCTCCAGTGCCAATACCAAGGACGGCGGGGCTTACAGGCGGTCAAAGGGTTAAAGCCCCTCACACCACCCGCGGCCAGGATCCCTCTCAGGATCGCTCCGCGCCCGCTCTTTTGGATACTTGGCGGAGGGAGGAGAGAGCCACGAGTTGAGCCGCTGATAGCTGCCTGCCTTGGCCCCAACTGTACAGCGCCCTCCCACAGAGGGGAGCGGGGCCGGAGACCAGCGGCTGCGGCTAGCAGGAATGGGGACGGCGGCAACAGCAGCAGCTCTGACCGGCTACACAGCCGCGGGCTGCTTCCTCGGCCTTCCAGGCTGCGGAGGCAAAGGCGGCTGCGCGGTCCATCAGCCGGCCGGCGCCTCCCCTCGCGTCCCTCAGGCGGCCGCTCGGCGCTAATTGCTCGGCTCCCTGCCCGCCCACACCTCGGCTAATTCCCCATTTCTCATTCCGCGGGGAGGCGGCTCGCAGACGGGGGCTGGGTGGGCAGCAGCCGCGACACTCCGGTCCCTCCTCGGAGCGCGCGCGCCTGACTCCGGCGTGTGGCGTCCATCAAGGCCACCCTATAAAGGGCGGTTCTCTAAATTAGCAGCTTGGCTGTATAATCAGGCTCCGGCCGTTGAGGCCGCTGCGCTCGCCCGTAGAACCAGGTGAGGCTGCAGCCTCTAATGGGCTGGGAGGTGTGACGGAGATGCTAAGCTGGCAATTAAACTTCACAAATATCATTCGATCGCGATTTTAGGGCAGCGCCAGGTTATTACGGCTGGAGAGGAAGAACGCAGGGAGATCTGTTACACAGAGAAGCAGATCAGCATTAAAATCAGATAAAACTTTTTTACTTAAAACAATTCGGCTTCCGCCATTACTTCCTTGGTCTCTTGAATCTGTTAGGTCCAAAAAATCATTTGAAACGTAATGGCCATATTTTATGGTGAGCTTTGTTTTGGCACGCATCTATGCGCTCATAAATGTCTGCGATTTTGACTGAATCCTCCTAAGAATCTAGAGCCTCGTGGGTTTTTCCCCCAACGACCGACCGACAATATAGGAAAAGTGAGCCCACTTAAAAGCAAATGAAGTGACCACATGATCCAGATGCGAACCTCTAATACTGGTGCATATGTATATTAGATGATATGCACGAGTTTTTCCTCATGCAGGGGTAAGGGATATTGGTCATCTAAAATGAGGGGAGGTGAAAAGAAAATTACAGTATTTGCAGTGGAAGCCCCTGAGAAATGACACTTAGATTTGCCCACCCTTGGTCTCCTCGGATAAAAAAAGCCTGGAGGAATGGAAAGCTTGAGAAGAAAGAGTTAAAAGTAAACTTAATTTAGAGGTGAAAACAAAAGGAAAGGGTAAACATTTAGAGAAAAGGTTACTTAAAGTGTAGCTCTGAGCGCAGAGACTTCTAACTGTAAGGCTGCTGCTTGTGCCATACAAAGCACAGCATCACCTCCCTCTAAAATTTCCTTTAAGTGTAAACACGTTGGGTTGCCTGCCTGTTAATGTACCATTTAAATATATTAACCCGTGTACATACTCTATTTAAATAGCTCTCTCCTCTAGATTCTTTTTCACATTTAAACTTCAAGACCATTTCCTATTTATTCCAAGAAAAAAAAAGTCCCATGGTGTTTGATGCACTTAAATACCTAAATTGAAATATAACCGAAAATATTATTAGCTTTATCTGCAGACACAAGGGAGGCAGGTTAAAGTATTTTTTCATTTAATTTAATAGTGAATTCAGCACTTAAGACACTTGATGATTTATTGATCAAATAGAAATCAGGGCATCCAACAGTTACTTATTTAATCCCCATTCCCACAATTAAAAATGATTTCCCCCCTCCCTTTCCCACAATTTGCACCCAGCCTTAAGGCTATCAAAGACTGCAAAGGGTTTGGAGGCTCCTAAATTATTATAAATCTCTTCCCACCCACCCCTTCCTTCCCTCTATGAAGGATGGGCAATCCTTATGAACCTCCATTGAACTGTAAACAGGATTTTAATGGACAGTAATGGCCCCATGATTTTTAGCTATTGTTCCAAAATGACTAGCCTGTTTATGGTTCTCATTAAAAAATGAATTAGAAAAGTCTTCTGTAATGAGAACTACGGAGGGTTTTGCATGCACACTGCTTTTACCCCTTGGCTGCATAGTGCCCCAGGTAATTGTGAATTCACAGTAGTAAACTAGGATACCTGTTATATTTGGGTAACTGAAGTCCTGTTTTAATAAAATGTGGGCTGGAGGGCAG
>NC_084480.1:46368262-46480762 GCF_030035675.1 Rhineura floridana
AAGCAAAATCCAACATTGATTGGACCAGGATGGTGTCATTTCTCACATTCTATACCTAGTGTTGAGTCAGCACTTTGTGTGGTCAGGATGATGGGGAGGATTCCTGTCCTCATATGATTTTCTTTTAGAATCATAGAATCATAGACTAGTAGAGTTGGAAGGGACCTATAAGGCCATCGAGTCCAACCCCCTGCTCAATGCAGGAATCCAAATCAAAGCATTCCCAACAGATGGCTGTCCAGCTGCTTCTTGAATTCCTCCAGTGGAGACTAGTAGTAGTACACCACTCTTAAGCTAGTTTGTTTAAATATAAACTTGAACCATTGGTTTCTTTCCTGAAGGCCACACTATTAACGTTATTTTTGGATCACATTGATTGGTTTGTAAAAGGTCACCTCGTGTGCATGACCAATTTAACATTACTTTTTCCATCAGACCTTAAGCAGCTTCCTTGAAAAGTGAACCGAACTGAAGCCATATAGGCAATACTGGGTGGAGCATCTCCCAAGCTCATAACCTAGTAGCCAACCTGCTAACAACTACAACTCCCATCCCTGACCATTGGCTAAACTGGTTGGAGATGAATGTTGGAATGTATGAGGTTCAACTCCAACTTGGTGGGTTGAGGCTGCATGGGGTTAAAAAGGGTAGCTAGGGAGGAGACCTCTTTGTTGCTAGGCTATACCTGTCCTTTGATCCTTGCTGTCTCTCCCCCTGCTGCTAGACTGATATGCAAAGGATGTTGATCCCAGTTCCTTCCCGCCTTCCCAGTTCCTTCTCTCTCAAGAGGGGAGCAGACATTTTTCCTTTGTCTCTCCCTCTCAACCAGCATGAGAGCTGCACTGGGACCAGTGCAGACTGCTCCAACATCGCTAGTTGGCTAGATATAGGACTCTTTCCTATCAAGCATGTACTTCCAGAATAAAGCAGTTGTTTCTTATTTTACAGGTTAAAGTCTCTGTCTGACTAATTTGCAGGGAAGGTAGAATCTTAGCAAAGGTTCAAACACACACGCATAAGCTCACTCAATACTCTCCGCACTGCTATGCAACTCAATAGAATTCCAACAGGTTATGGGCCCAGCCATGCAAATGGAGATTTGAGCAATTAAAGGAGCTATTGCGTTTGAATCAAGGAAGCTATTAAAGACCTTCAGAGTTTTAGTCAGTGAAGAGTTGAGGCTTTTACTTCAGGATGGCCAGCATGACGGAGCGGCTAGGTCTCCACAGACTGGAACCCAGAGGAAACTGTGGGAATTTCAAATGAAGAAACACCTAAAGCAACAGGAGCTGTTAGAAGTAATTACAGGATTGGAACCAGGAGAAGGTGCTTCTCGGGAGGAACAAAGAATTTGGACTGAGAAGGATGAAATGGTACAAGATCTTATCACTAAATGTGTGAGTAATGCGCAGATTCCCTTGATTATGAATTCTAAAAATGCCAGAGAGATGTGGAAAACTCTTGAATCCCATCATAATCCGAAAAGCCAGGGACATCTGATTGCAATGTTAAGAAGTCTTATTAATCTGCAAATGAGGGATGATTCTTTTGAACAACACCTTACTAATCCAAGGGATAGTAGAGGCGGGAATGCAGCTGGACCAAAATGTACAGGTTGCCTTATTTCTGGACTCTCTCTCCCAGAATATATGGAGACTTTTGTACTTATTTTACAACAACAGAAAAAGACTTTAAACGAGATTATTTCAGAAGTGAGAGAGCAGTTATCTCAGAAAGCAGCTACGGAAAAGGACTCTTTCCTCTTTCTCCTCTTTCTTAAGTAAACAACTAAGCAAACAAGCTGCTGGCCGACAGGCAGTCAAATGCAGATTTCAGGAACAAAAGGTTTCCCAAGGTATGAAATCCAAGTGTTGTTTCCTATGTGGTTCAGAAAAACACCTTAAAGACCAGTGTGATAAGAGAGAGAGGTCTGAAAAACAAAGACAAGGATTTGAAGGGACAGAAAAGAAAAATGCAAAGAGCTTTCAAGTAACCCAAGTTGAAAAATGTTATAATAATAAAACAAAATTCTATGTTGATTCAGGAGCCAGTGCTCATTTAATAAATGAAAAAGCTTTGTTTGAAAAACTATCCCCACATCAAGGCACAGTTAAATTGGCTGACTCGAGAGTACTGCCCATAAGGGGGCAGGGAGATGCTAAGCTGATTTGCCAGACTCCAAGTGGCACTGAGGAAATTTATCTCAGGAATGCGCTCTGGACCCCAGGAATCTCAAACAACTTGATGTCAGTTAGTGAAGCTACAAACAATGGGTGCTTTGTGTTATTTGAACAAGATTCTTGCACAATTTCTAGAGATGGTGAAATTTTATGCACAGCTACTAAGAGAAAGGGAATGTACGAAGTTGATCAACAAAGTCCACAAGCTAATGTTGTGAAAGAATGCTGTAACAAGTCATGTTTACATATGTGGCGTAGAAGATTAGGGCATAGACACATTGCAAAGATAAATACCCTTCAAAATAATAATTTAGTAAGAGGCATGAAAATTGAACCCTGCCAAGAAAAGGGGAAATGTACTTGCTGTGTTAAAGCTAAAGGGACCAGACCAAGTTTTCCTGAGCAGAGTGAAAGGAAGACCAAGCGCCCCCTAGAGTTGATTCACAGCAACATTTGTGAAATGCCAATTCATTCACATGGTGGAAACAAATATATTGTGAGTTTTATTGATGATTTTTCAAGATTCACTGTAAAATATATGTTGAAGGAGAAGGGGCAAATGCTTCAGAAACTCAAAGAATATGTGGCAATGGTGACCACTAAATTTCAGAGAAAACCACAGATTCTACGTTCTGATAATGGGGGAGAGTATGTCACATGCTACCCAGCAGTTTCTGCTTGAAAATGGGATTGAGCATCAAACCACTGTACCCCACAACCCAGAACAGAACGGAGTCTCGGAGAGAAAATTCAGAACCCTAATTGAGATGGTGAGATCCATGCTAGAAGATGCCAACCTCCCACAGAAGCATTGGGGAGAGGCAGTGTATACTGCCACCTATCTACAAAATCGTTTGCCAACAAAGGTGAATGGCAACAAGACTCTATTCGAATTATGGTATGGGCGCATACCCAGTTTGGCTCATATAAAGGTGTTTGCATCAAAAGTGTATGGTCACATTCCACACCAGAAGAGAACCAAATTGGACAACACTACAAAGGAAGGAATCTTCGTTGGATATTCTTCAAAACAAAAGGGATACAGAATCCTAAATCCCAAAACAGAAAGGATTGAAATCCAAAGAGCTGTCTACTTTGATGAAGGTCAAGGTGCATTCCAACCAGAAGGGGCACCATCCCAAGACCCCAACAGTGAAGAAGATGAAGTAGAAATACCATACAGCACTACAGATTACAGCGACATTCCAGCACTGGAGGACAGTGAGGAATCAGAGCAAGAAGGGGAACCTGCACAGTCAGAAGGGGCAGCAGAGAGTCCTGCACCAAGATGCTCTAACCGCACCAACAGAGGTGTACCTCCACTGAGACTTTCCTACCTGGCAAGAGCTGATGAACTTCCAGAGCCTGAGACCTGGAAAGATATTGAAGCCTTATCCAAAGCTGAAGCTGAGAGGTGGAGGCAGGCAGCCAAGGAAGAGCTGGAAGCTCTACACAAGAACAAAACTTGGACACTTACCAAGCTTCCTCAAGGAAGGAAAGCTGTAGGTTGCAAGTGGGTATTCAAGAAAAAGCCAGATGCTGAAGGGAACATTGAGAGATACAAAGCAAGACTAGTGGCCAAAGGATACTCTCAAAAGTATGGACAAGACTACTATGAAACCTTTGCTCCTGTAGTGGAACATACAACAATCAGAACTCTACTAAGTGTTGCTGCTAACAAGAAAATGCAGGTGGAACACATGGATATAAAAACAGCGTTCTTGCATGGGGAAATAGAAGAGGAAATCTACATGCAACAACCACCAGGTTTTGAAATACAAGGAAAGCAAACCCTAGCATGCAAACTGCAAAAGAACATCTATGGACTGAAACAAGCTGCAAGAGCATGGAATGACAAACTGAACCAAATGCTCTTGAAACAAGGCTATAAAAGAGGCAAAGCAGACCAATGCCTCTATAGCAGATTTAAGAACAACAAATGGACTTATAGTTTGATTTATGTAGATGATTTATTACTGGCTTATGAGAATCCACAAGACAAGCAAGAGTTAGTAAATTATCTAAGCAAGGAAGTTGAAATGAAATGTTTAGGCGACATCACGTACTACCTTGGAATACAAATTGAAAGAGAGGACAATGGATCCTTTCTTCTAAACCAAAACCAAAAGATTCAAGACCTACTTGAGAGTCTAGGACTGCAGGATGCACATCCAGCACCTACACCCATGGAAGTAGGATACTTGAAACCAGACCAGAACAATCAACCCTGGGAAGACAACGAAACATAAAGACAAGCTATAGGGAAACTCCTGTATATCACCACAATAACCAGACCAGATGTGGCAGTAGCAGTGGGATACCTTTGCAGAAAAACCACATTCCAAACAAGAAAGACTGGGAAGCAGTCAAGAGAGCGGCAAGATATCTGAAAGGCACTGCAAACTTAAAACTAAAGCTATCAGCTACTCGAGATCCTAAACTTCTAGGATATGCTGATGCTCATGTGACAGCCTTTCCTGGCTCTCCCTGTCAGGTTCCTACCTGCGCGTGGCTACTGCCTGTCACTAGGCACCACCAAGGACTCCACCAGTCCGGACTGTCCTTTTTTATTGTTTCTCTCCCCGCTCTAGCACAGATCTCAACAGATCCCCCTGCTAGGCAACCACCAGTCACGTCCTAATACTAGTATTCCCAGAGACTCTGAATACTGGTATTGTTATTCTCTTCACTGCTGCCACCATTTGTTACAGTTTCCCTTCAGCCTTGGTCATTACCTTACCCTCTCTTCTGGTCTGTGAAACCCCAGCCAAGGATCAGGCCTTTGGTAAACCAAATTAAGTATTTATTAAAGATAACAAAGCTAACAAGATTAACAAGATTTCTTCTTAAGGCACATAAGCATGTGGTTTTACTCAATACTAATCCGAACTCCACCCCCCTCCTTCTCCACTCTCTCCTGGCAAACAACTCTCTAAACCCCACCAAGCAACCCACTCAGTTTCACCTCATCCACCCCCAATCTCATTCTCTCAATTTCCAACTCCCTCTGCTTGTCTTTCCCATCAGCTTCCATCCTCAATCTCTCAGCTTCCAACTCCCTCTGCTTGTCTTTTTCCTCAGCCTCCCATCTTAACTTCTCTCTCAAGTACTCTATATAAGCGGGATTGCTTAAATATCCTTCTGGGGTCTCTTCCCTGACAGGTTGTTTTTGCTGGGCAGTAGCGGTGGGATACGAACAACAGAGAATCCAGATACGAATACTAGAGAATCCCTAACAGTATTAAATAAATAAATAAATAAATAATATGTTGGACAAGTCGAAAGCAAGAGACTGTAGCACACTCATCTACTGAGGCTGAATATGTATCAGCTGATGAGGCATGCAAGGAAATGCTGTGGCTACGCAAGCTTCTAGGAGACTTGGACATATCTGAACCAGAGCCTATCAGAATACTTGAGGACAATCAAGCCTGCAGAAGACTCGCAGAATCAGAAGGGCAAAGTTCTTGCATGAAGCACATTAATGTGAAGTTCCACTACCTGAAGGACAAAAGGGAGAAAGGTCTTCTAGAGATGACCTACTGTCCAACAGAAGAGATGACAGCTGATGCTTTGACCAAACCATTTCTAGAGGAAGAGTGGGATAGATATAAATAAAATAAATAATAAATATAAAAAATAATACAGAAATGTGGAATAAGTGGCAGTGGGTGAGTGGAGCAGAGAAGGAACCAGGCTGGATAATCAGGTTCTTACTTGCCCCAGATGATGAGGCAAGTGGCTGTTTACAGGCCTGAATTTAAAAAAACAAAACATAATCCCAATGCATGTTTACTTGGAGGTTAAGTCCCACTGGGCTGCAATCCTAAATACAACTAGGAGTTCGCCTTTTTGAACACAGTACAGCTTCCCTCTGAGTAAACATACTGTACGATTAATAGTCTGTAGTGGCCAATAACAGGTGCCTACATGAGAAGGTTTCAGCAGCGAAGTATGAGAATGTAATGAGACAATATTGCCTGAGTAACTCATGGGAACAGTTTTGACACAGTTTTGTATTAGCTGCATGGCTTTCAGCCTGATTCATGCATTTCCCTGAAAACAGCCATAAAGTTGAGAGATCATTCTTCTTTGCTTGCCTTTTGGAAGGGGTATCATACCTTCTGGACTTTCTCTTTCAAGGCGTTTTATTTTATTGTCTGACATACACGGGGGCAAGTTAGGGCAAACACGCTAACAAAGTAGTAGCTCACTCCACCACACCTTAATTGGTGGACCCAGTGATTACTTGAAGAAAAAAGAATTTTCACAGATTATAACCGACTCAAAAAGTGGAAACTGAAACAAGATGGCAGTACTGAGCACGTTCACTTGAAAGTTAACTCCATCAACATCAATAAGGCTTACTTCACAGAAAATATGTTTAGGATGGGAGAATGTGAAATATGCTGTTATTTCTCTTTCAGAAATCTAACATGTGGGACAAACTTCATGACCCCAAACATTTAGACGTTTTTCTTTCCTGTGACTTCTTCAACATGAGCCCACCACCACCACTGGTTACTACATTAGTCTATTTTTATCTTTCTTTTTAAAATGAGTTTTGAATGTGTGTTTGAAAAAGGATACATACATTTTAAACACAAATAGCACAGTATTAGCAAAGGTAAAATGAAATAGGATTAAAGAAACAATGCTTACATGATTGTCATGGAACAAATGAATTCTGATAACCTTTTCAAATATGTCCATCCCCAGGAAAAATTTCAAAGGCCATCCTAATAGATTCACAACATTAGGAATGTAGGATGCTGACTTATAATGAATCAGACCATTGGTCCATCTAGCTCAGTAATGTCTACCCTGGCTGGCAGCGGCTCTCCAGAGTTTCAGGCAGCAGTATCTTCCAGTCCTAGCTGGAGATGCTGGGGTTTGAACTTGGGACCTTCTGCATGCAAGGCAGATACTCTGCCACTGAGCTATGGCCCCTCCCCAGCATTTTAACTAACCTGGCCCTAGCCCTGACATAATATTGCATTTCAGCAGTATAAAAACGAAATAATTTTGCAGGCCTGCCTTGCTTTTTGATGACACAGAGGCTGCATTTGTAAATACACTTATTTGTGAATGTCCTATTGATTGGGTTCCTTTGGGAAGAAGGGCGGGATATAAATTCAATCAACAACAACAACAATGATTTAGCATTTATTTTCATGGGACTTTTAAGTAGGTGAGTTTAGGATGATGGCCAGAATCCTCTTCCAGATTGGCTCAGGAAATTCTCAAGTCTACCAAACCCCATTGTTACAACAATTACATACACACAAAAAGGACTGATGTTCTTTGGTTGCACTCCTTTCCTCCTACATGTGAATGCCAAGGAACAAAATTTATATTACAGACCTCTTAGCTTAATGCCTGTGCCAAGTAAATTGGTGGAAAGAATGATTAAAGTTAAATTATTGAGGATATAGAAGGACAAGTCTTACTGAAGAAGAATCAACATGACTTCTGCAAAGGTTCCTTTGCAGTAGCTTTGCAGAAGCTGTGTTGTTTCTTCTTCAGTTACTTTTAGAATTCTTTGAGAATTCTTTGAAAGTGTCAACATCCATGGATAGAGGTGATGCTGTAGATATTGTTGGATTGAACTTTCAAAAAGCTTTTGACAAAGTTCCTCACTAAAGATGCCTAAGCAAGCTTAGTAGTCATGGATAGGGTAAGAGAAGAGGTCCTTTTATGAATTAGTAACTCGTTAAAGAACAGGAAGCACAGAGCAGGAATTCAAGGTCTTGCAAATGACATATAAATCCCTGAACGACAGGATCTAAATACTTGAGGGAGCGTCTCTCCATGTATGAGCTTGCCCTGGGGTTGAGATCACCCAGAGAAGCCCTCCTTAATATTCCTCTGCTGGGAACACATAGATGGGTCTTTTCTGTGGTCACCTTGGCTCTGGAACTCCCCTGTGAAATTTGTCTGGCATCCACATTGCTGGCATCCACCTCCACCAGGCCAAAACCTGCTTGTTTGCTCAGGCCTTTGGGCTACTGGTTTGATGTCCTTGGTCCTGTCCTTTCTCTGTATTTTTGTTGATTTTGATTTTAAATCAGATGCCTTGTTTTATTCATTTTATTGTACACTGCCTACAATTATTTTGGATGTAAGGCCTGTATAGAAATAGATCAAATAAATAAGCAGACAGTTCTTGCAGTGAAGGGATGTAATCAGTTGATCCCAAAGATCTGTATTGGGAAAACTGCCTTTTAACTTAGGGCGCTTTTTTTGAGCATTCATCATGATTTGTACCATTTGCGCCTGCAAAAGTTTTGGGGCAGACATACTGCTTCATCTGCAATAGGTGAATGTTCCACAATTTCCTGCTAAAATCCTGTAACGTTTCATACCACAAATGTTTGGGGGGGGGGCTGTCCCGCTTCCAGACATCAGTAATGTGGATAACATTGCAGAAATATTGTAGAAAAATGTAATAAAGCAGAGTGTTATGTGGACAGCTCAATATAAATCTCTCACTACAGTAATGCAATATTATTGCATCAATGACATGTTCCAAAATACAACCACAAAAACAAACAAAAAAGCAGTCGGGGAGAGTCTTCTTCATGAATTGTATGGAGTTCACTGTGAGCAGTTATCTGACCATGTTTGCTGATGACTCCAAATTGTTCAGGGTGGTAAAAGCGAGTCTTTCCATACTGGGGAAATGGGTATTAAAATGGCAAACAGCAATGTAAACAAGCGTAAAGTGATGCCCACTGTGGCAAAAAATCCCAACTTCAAATATGCTCTGAAGGGATTAAGCTGGGCGTAACTGAGCAAGAAAAGCATTTTAGGGTTGTGATGGACAGTTGAATGAAAGCATCAACCCAGTTCGCTGCTGCTGCTATGAAAATAGCAAGCTCCATGTTAGGGATTATTAGGAAAGAAACAGCTAACAAAGCTGCCAGTATTGTCATGTCCTTATGCAAATCTTTCATGTGACTGCATATAGAATTCAGTGTACAATTCTGGTCACTGCTCTTCAAAAAGAACATTGCAGAGATGCGAAGGGTGCAGCTGGAGCAGCTGGATGACTACAACAGAAGATCACAGATAACAGAAGAGCATGTGAAGAGCCAGATAAGCCCATCAGTCAAACTTTCTAAATAGTCTTCGTGAATTAAAAAATATTTATGGTGCTGAAAAGATAAAGGCAGTGCCAAGTGAACTTTCCTGACGAACAAGTTCCAAGGCAGAGGGTGGTGCAATAGAAAAAGCCCTGTTCCCAGTAATCCCCTCCTTGTCTCAGTCATTGGAGAGACCCACAGAAGGGTCTCTGATAAGGATTTTGATAGCCAGGCAGATTCATGTGGAAAGAGGTTGCCTCAAAGTATCCTGGTCTTAACGCTCCCAGAGCATGTTCTGAGGGCAAATGACGGTCACCTTGTTGAGGATACGCAGGTCTGATCTGTGCCTGGATGGAGAGCATCTGGGAACGTCATGTACACCATCTGGAGTCTCATAACAGAGCTTGGAAAAGTTACTTTTTTGAACTACAACTCCCATCAGCCCAATCCAGTGGCCATGCTGGCTGGGGCTGATGGGAGTTGTAGTTCAAAAAAAGTAACTTTTCCAATTGGAATATAAATGTACTTAGTAATAAATAATCCATTTAAGACTTTGCAAAGATGAAAATGTGTGTTTGTTCATCCATGATTCCAATGCATATTGGACTCTTTCGGCGACACAGTTGCATGTGACCACAAAAATTCAAGTCACATTGGAGGAAACAGTTCAGTGAATACTTGAAGAGGATCTAGGGGCCCAGCCAAAACTGGGCACTTTTACTGAAGTGCTTAAATCTCTTCCACCGAAGTCCTATTTACTTCAGTGGGAGTTATTTAACCACTTCAAAGTGTGTAACTGTCTGAAATTTGCTCTCTATTCGTTGCTGATCTTGTTTGTACCATCTCCTGAAAATGAAATGACTTTTTCTTTGAAATATCCCTTTTCTGAATAAAACATTTGTGAAAGTATGAATATCATATCCTTGGGAAGTTAGGCAAACTGGGATAACCTCTCTTCTTATTCTGCTGAGCATGCTTCTGAAATGCTTGGGCATATGTAATCCATGAATTACTCTAGCTCTAATCCCCTTAACTGTGAAGAATCAGATGTTTTTTGAATCACTATTGATCTCATAATCTGATCCGACTTGAATAGCTCATATATATACCTAAACTCAGGATCTGCCTGTTTAAAAGCCTTGCAATTGTTATAACTGCCATCATACTCTAGGTAATTAACCCACATCAAACAGGGCATTTATGCTAGGAAACACAGCTGACAACTTCAGAATTTCTTTTTTGTTAGTACAAAGAGTTGTGAACCAGTCAGAATAACCCTGTAATATCAGCTATTGTTAGACATTTGAAGTTGCATTTGTCCCAAAACAGTGGGTCTTTTTTTTAAAAAAAGAAGTTTTTCTTTCATTAAATGTCTGCTTAGACTACAAATATTCATGCAAACCTAATGACCTTCAAGGGCATAGAACATTACAAATGACCTTGTGGCTTAAAACCATAAAAAAGGAGCTTGCAAAGATTCTCTTCTGACATATAAAGTGAGATGCAAAAAACACCTGTGATGAATTGATTTACACTTATCTCCAGGTTTTTTTTTAGCTATATGCTAGATAAATATCAGAGAATCTGTAATGATAATGCAAAATGTCCATTTATCTGGTCACTTTGCATTCACTGACAGAAAGATTTGTGTTCTTCAGGTTTCACATTTCCAGGTGTGTGTGTATGTAGCTTTCCACTTGCATGGTTAAGACTACACCAGCAAAATTCAAAAGATCTGTCATCAAACACATTTAAATTATCCTAAACACCTGTTTATTCACAACATGTTATACATGCAGCTTTAGTGCAAATGTAGTCCTATATAAATGACCTACTCAAATTTTTAATAAATAATACATGTTCAAAAACACCTTCCAATCAACCAAACGTAATAGATGCTGCCTGGGCTATTTGCATAAAAATGAATAAGAGTTTCAGAAAAGCCTTTTAATGCTCCTTTAGAAATATTGTATGGGTTTTGATGGAGGTTTATCATTTTTTTTTAATTCTAAGATTAATACATTCTTATATTTTTTAAGTACAAGTAAGTTCACAAGTAAGTATGAAGACATTAGCTAAGTGGAATTAAGGGATGTAACCATAAAGCAATTAGTAACTAATTTAAACTAAAATGGACAGCATATTTAACACTGATAAGTGTTGAGTAGATAAGTGCTTTCTAGAATGAGTTTTACTAGGCTAATTCATTGTATTTTTCACACCTAATAATTTGGTAGTCATATAAACAGTATGTTAAATAAATTTTCATTTAATAAGTAGCCAAATATATAAACAGACTAATAACTGAATTATTTATTTATTTATTGGATTTATATCCCTCCCTTCCTCCCAGTAGGAGCCCAGGGCAGAATTAAAACACTAGTAACAGCAGTCCAAGAGGGATATGTTTACTTCCCATGACCGCACTGCTTTAAGTTAGGGGCACAGATGAAACGTGTTTATTTCAATCTATGGGGTTCTTCGGTGGTTCTCATCCAAGTAGTAGGTGAAGCACCTTGGACAGCTCCCTGAAAGTTTGGACTAAAACCCACAGCAGATTCCACTGCCCCACTGTCATGGAACCACCAGCTGCCACTGGTTTCACTATATCTTAGAGCTGATTTACTGAGTCTGAAAGCACTCACAGTACAGCCTTTCTCGGACACTACCAGATCAGCTTTCTCCCAAATGTAAAAATATAATAATAAAGACTACATGCAAAAAGAAATCTAAAGAGAAAGCTAGGCTGATATCTAGCATGCAAGCTTTCCTTGGAGGGATGGGGGGAATGATCCACGGTCAGGGACCTGATCATTGTCAGGCACCTGCCAAGGCCCACACTCTTGCCCTTTCCCAGCCCTTTGAGACTCCTGGCCCTAGTGCTGTTTCTCCTTTCTGTTGATGCCAGTTTGGTCTATGACTGTAAATAAAATCAAGTTCAAGTTCTGTTGATGCCTGTCCACCTGCCCTCTCTGAGTGTGCAAGCTGTGGGAAGATGGAGCAGCATCCTCTACTTGCCTTGTGTTCTCCCTCTGGGCATTTGTACAGACTGGGCCCAGAGGGCGAAGGCAAGCAAATGGGCAACATTTACAGTGGTAAGGAGGAGGTGGGCCCACTCAGTAAAGGGCAGGACTCATTCTCAAGAGTCCCTCAAAACCTTGATCTAGCACTAGGGTGAATAATTCGGTTGTGCATTCCCTACCTATATGCTCAAGTGGTACACTTTTACTCATTCTGATATCTCAAAGTATGCAAGAGGGGGCACTTAAATTATTCTGGATTCATTTTCCTCCTTTAAAGACAGTTATTGCAAAAGAACTGATGAGGAGTCAAAATAAAGACCCTCTTTTCAGCTGCAGAGCTTTAGCTTTTCTTTCTTTCTTTTTTGAATCGTTCAGTTCTAGAGGTTTTGTCTGCTGTGCAGAGCCAGGCTGCAGACCCATCAATCAGTGATCATTTATCAGTTCCAGCTGAGTGCCTACTTAAAATAAGTGAAGCCTGTAACAATAACCCCAGTCACTACCATACATGGAGGACTAGTCTATCTGGAATTGCTACTGAGAGAGAGAAAGAGAGAGAGAGAGAGAGAGATGGTGTTCACATTTTTCTTGTAGTGCCTCATGGCTAACATATGTTAAAGCAGGTATTATTTTAATTATCTATTAGCATGAACCACCCTGAGAAAATATTTTCAGTTGATTTTTTCCAGGTGATGTGATAGAACAATATGAAAGCAGATGAGAAATCACGGGTGGCATTCCAATACTAGAAGAGTGAATGGCAAATCTTTCCAACCCCACCATTGAGTTCAGCGGAACCAGTGTACGAATGATGAAAATATATTTTGTAAAATAGGCCTAATGACAAGCGTATTATTAATGTACAAAAAATGAAACATTGCAGCTTTCAGCAGTGTAAGTAGTGAAATTAATCACCAGTGTATGTTGGCACAACTCTGATGAAATAGAGGAAGTTATACCAATCTGCTAGCAATGGAACTGGGCAGAACGGTTCCATTTCATTTAATAAATTCCTTTAAAACCTATATCACACTATCCCTTTTGCTTTCTTTTACAAATCTTATCATAGGTGATCCTAAATATTAAGACATTCCTACCCTTGCAATGAAGCTGTAGATGTATTAATAACTGATAACTCAAAGGCATTAAATTCTATGAGAATGTGAACTACCAACAATAATAATATTAAATCAATAGGCAGGACCCAACGGTCTGCTGAACATGTATTTCTTGAACACCAAACTTCCATGCTAGATGGCAAAAGGCCTTTTATATGCTGCAGGAGTCTGCTCTTAAAAATAATTGAAAAAACCGATTGCATGAGCCAAACCTTTGGGCTGATGTAAAAGAACTCTTCAACTCCTGTCCTGTTCTTCTGACTAAACAATGTGCAGTTCTATAGCTTCTCCTATACACTTACCTGAACAGATTAGATTGTGCTGAAAACCAAAGTATAGGGAGACTACAGTTCTGTGCATACTTAACTGGAAGTCCCATTGCAGTTAATGTGACTTCTCAGTAGATGATTGCACTGTAAGTTTTATAATCAGCAGCTACTTCTCTTCAATATCGGGTAATGCAGAATTCATATAATTCATTCAAAAGTAACCAAAACTAAAAGCACCAAATGACTCCACAGATTATGGGTGGAAGAGATCCAAAAGTGTTTGCCTTAACAGATGGCAGAAATATCCATAGCATGAGTGGAGAGTTTTAGTGTTCTTAAAATATGTACTTCTTTCTATTGTCAGAGGTCCTTGTTGGCCTTCCTCCTAAAAGTAAGTTTTGTTCTTTTTCACATTTTTTCATGATTGATGTGGCAACTGGCAAATGGAACTTGTTCTTCTGCCACACTGACATGATAATCTACTTCCTTTGCAAAGTGTATTTTAAACATATGACTACATCTCCACATAATGCAAAACCATGATTTGCATTATGACAATGAGCTGCAGTGAACCTCAGACCTACACGTTTCTCCCCTCCTTTCTCCTCCTCGGCCATGGTCACAAGGAGGAGTTTGGGAGCTTTTACTTCCCTTTACATTAGCAGCATCTTGTCATGAAGTCCAAATCTGAAGTATAGTTAATTTTAAACTATGGTTTGCTGAAACAATCCAACTTCAAACCATAGTTTATAAAGCTGGCTTATTTTAACAAACTGTGATTACTTCTAAACTGTGATTAATCTCCTCATAGAGTGGAGGAGTGTGTGAGCCCTATATTGCTGCAGCTCGTCATCATAATGCTAAACAGTGCAACCAGTGATTGCACAGCATTTTCGAATCTGCCTGTTGTGTAGCATTGCATAATATCTGAACATCCCAACAATCTCAGTTTTTATAGTTTAATTAAAGCAGATTTCTACTCCTCATGGCTGCTGAGAAAACAAACTGGATTAGGTTATCAGTATCTGCTAAAGGTTCAGAAATAGGAGAGGCAGTAAAAATTTTCCCCACAAATCAGCAAGTAGGATTTCTGTTCACCATATATAGATTTTTTTCTCACCATGCACTAGTGCTTTTTGCTATGCAATGCCCATAATGCTTTCTTATCCTGCTGCCTGCCAAACTCCTTGTACTGCAGGAATTTCTGAAATGATCCATATTGAGAAGATAAAATATTCCATACACTTTTCTAAACCGAACGTCCTGTACTAGGATAATACAAATCTTGAGTGCAGAAGATACTGGAGTGTTCTATTCCACAGATTTTGTCTCTTTCATGGTACATCAAGATTTTTTTCTTCATCGACTTCCGGGAAGGGTGACTTAGCCTGTGCCTGCTTTTGAGACGGGCTCCTGCCTCAAAAGAAGCTTATTCAGATATATCAGTCAGATTTTTTCTTTTTTTTGACTGATTAAACTTCTCCCGGGTAGGGAGAAACGAAGAGATTAACCTCAAAGCCTATTTTTGTTGGGACGACCAGATCTCATTAATTTATGGGACGAGGTCCAGCCGACGAAGGTGGGACGGATTTTTAACAACAAGCTCTATCTGGAAAAGCGAACGTTCATCTTATCTTCTAAGAGAGAACGCACTAACAGGCAAGCACCCTTCTTTCTATATTTTTCTTTTACTTGACTTAAATTGTTGCTGTTTAAAAGAGATTTGCCAGATTGATCGGTTTTTGACATCTCACTGGGGAGCCATAACTTCTCTCTGCTACTCACTAATTAATAGCTTATCTCTGTTTTTGTTGCAAAAAGCTGTCCTGGATTTGCATTCTAAAGATATACACAGAAGAGGGATTTCTATTCCAGATTTTTATTTTGAAGAATATTATATTGTCTGAGACTACTCTCTTTTTGGTCTATTTTATTTTGACGAATCTGTTTTCTGACGACCGCCATTAATTGTTTCGATCCTGGGAACTGCATTTTGTTTACTTAAGCATGGAGAGATAAGGCTGTCTGCTCTGTTTATACTGTGATGTCACCAAGTTTGGAGTATTAACCCAATTGTTGCTGAAATAAGAAGTGGTTTTCCTATATTTTTTTTTTAAAATGGCATTTAAGAAAGTGGCTGAGAAGCTGGAAATAACTATGTTTCAGAAAATAATGGATGAGATTGAGATAACGAAACAAAACCTGCGACAGGGTTGTAAGGAGCTGAAAATTGAATTGAGTAAAATGAAGCAGGAGATTAAAGATATAGGGGTCCCTGTGAGAGAGGTGACCCTGGAAGGGGTCCCTGTGAGAGAGGAGACCCCGGAGATTGGAACAAACGTGGAACAGGAAAAAGATTTGGAGTCTATGGACTTTAGAAACAAAATTTATTGTTTGGAGACACAGGAGATTAAAGACATAGGGGTCCTTGTGAGAGAGGATACCCTGGAGACTGGAACAGGGGTCCCTGTGAGAGAGGAGACCCTGGAGACTGGAACAGGGGTCCCTGTGAGAGAGGAGATCCCGGAGATTGGAACAAACGTGGAACAGGAACAAGATTTGGAGTCTATGGACTTTAGAAATAAAATCTATTGTTTGGAACTCAATGTTATCTCTGAAGAAATTAATGAAGATTCTAGAGATAAAGTTATCAATGGCATGGATAATCTTCTGGACTGGAATGATGTGATGGAGCCCAATATAGAGAAAATCTATGGAATTAACTGCAGCCATGTGACAATGGAAAAACTTTCAAGAGATGACCCAGTGTATTTTGAAAAAAAGAACAGAGATATGATTTTACAGCAGTATTTCAGCAACCTATTCAGAATGGATGGCAAGAAAATATTTGGGATAGAGGTAATTCCCATCAGACTCTTACTATATGACTATGGCTTTGACAGCAAGATTATTATGGAATACTGATAATGGAAGATTGGATACTGAAATTATTGGACTTAACAAGACTACTGAAGATGGAAGATGGAAAATGGAATTAATAGGGATAATAGAACAATGGCTACTGAAATTACTGAACCTAACAGATTCTGATGTGATGGATTAATTGAAATGTTTATTTTGACTATGGTTATGACAATAAGATTATCATAATTAGTAATGAGATGGATTAATCGATATGCTTATCTGGAAAAAAAAATTGATAGATATATTTCTTAAAGAATTGAAACCTCTCTTTGACTTTTTGTGGAAAGAATAAAGTAATGTTTATGAGATTTGATGATTAAGTAAGATAACTACTGGAGGAAAGTGATTTTATAATATGACTTAAGAGACAGGATTGTTATATATTATAGACTTATAACTGATTTGATCTTTGACAAATGGGAAGTCAATATTTTACTCTTTATTTTTTATTTTTGTTTTTTTTTTTCTTTTTTTCTTTTTGTTTAACTATTTTTGATTTTGTTTTTTGTCTTTGAATGTTTTATGATTTTGTCTTGTATGTTTTATGAAAATCTGAATAAAAATTATTGAAAAAAAAAAAGATTTTTTTCTTCATCTAGCCTCTGTTTCTAAATCATTGTCATACTGGTTTGATACTGGTAGTAAATATATTGAAAGCCAAATACTGATAGCTAAATGTATCACAATACATCATTGTAAGATATCCAATACTTTCTGATAAATAGCTTCAGCCTCTTGCTTATAATGGATAAGTGTGTGAAAGAATAACACATAAGTGTGGGAGTTTATCTTGAGGCTCGCCTTTTCAATGCTTATACATGTATTCTAATACATAGATTTGAAAATTGTCCAGGATAATTTCCTAAAGGCCAAGTAATGAGATTTTTCTGAAAGACAATTCTTGGTAGTGAGAAAAAAGTCAGGTGAGGAAGGACTATTGGTCAAAATATGTGTGTACCAAGGACTGAATTTATACTGTAAGAAGAATGAGAGCCAAGGTGGCTAAAACTTTGGGTTTGGACATAGGAAACCCAGATGCTAGTACCCACTGTTTGGCCAAACCACTATTCCTCTATGTCTAATCTACTTCACAGGGCTTCTGTGAAACTAAAATACTGCTCTGAGCTTCTTGGAGGATAGGTGGGATGCTAATGTAAAAAACCAAAACCAAACCCATTGCAAATGGGAACTGACTATTAAGCTTCAACTCTCCTCACTATTAATAATTTCAAATAGTCTGCTTTCTGGCATAGATGCATTTTTATGCTGGTCACAGTTATGCTCTCATGGTGTCCCCAATGTGCTGCAGTATGAGGACTCTGTTAACTGCTGCAGTGGTGGTTATGGACTATCCCAGATGTTCTTTTATGACGAGGTCTGACAGACAATATTGACCTATAAAGCCTTACACGGTGTGGGCCCGCAATATCTGATGGAACGCGTCTCCCGCTATGAACCTACCCGTACACTTCGTTCGACATCTAAGGCCCTCCTCCGAGTACCGTCTCACCGAGAGGCTCGGAGGGTAATGACAAGATCTAGGGCCTTTTCGGTGGTGGCCCCCGAATTGTGGAACAGTCTCCCCGAGGAGGTACGCCTGGCGCCTACGCTGCTATCCTTTCGGCGCCAGGCTAAAACCTTCCTATTCTCCCAGGCATTTTAATATATTTCTATGTATTTTACTGTTTTAATGTCTTAGCTATGCTAATATCATTTAGTGTTATTATGAATTTGTATTTTTATCTGTGATTTTGTTCATTTATTGTATTATTGTATGTTGTACACCGCCCAGGGAGCCATTGGCTATGGGCGGTTTATAAATGAAATTAAATAAATAAATAAATAAATAAAGATTGATACCAGCTGTGCAAATTAGGATAGTTGATTAGTTACTTTGCAGAATAATCAAAGCAACCACACACTAAGCAGGATTCTTCAGAATAGATAATATTTCACCTCAACTCAGCTATTCAGGGATACTCCCTTCTCTTAATCTTAACAGTATTCATTGCTGCTGAGTCACACACTTTCCTTATGCCCAGTTTTTATAGGCAGTCCCTCACAATGTTGCTCCTCTGCCTGTGCTATTGATGTTCAGTGGTTGAGATCTGCTGTCAATATACTATGCACAGTGCTCTGAGCTCTCTTCATAGGCAGATAAATGATTGTAATAAGTAACTTCTAGTATTGTAAGTGGCCAATAGGTGGTGCTGCCACACCAAGGGACATACTTGCTGGATGCTTATTCTGTTCCCACAGTTGAGTTGCCTATGATCTCACCCTGTGTAGTCATAACATACTGATAAGACACCTGCTATTCCTTAGCTCATCTACTTCAAAGGAGATCCATGTTTTCTTCATGAGTCACCTCTTGCCCAGGCAGTGAACTGATCCTCCATCTCACACTCCATTCTAATTACACTGTCTTTCATTCTTACACAGCTCCAAGCCCCCACTCTCTGCTATGGCATACAAACATATCAAGAAAAAGTTTCAAACCCCAAAATAGGCTATGGAGGAGGGGATTAAATGAGCAATTGCTGGATTCTACATATTAATAGACAAGGCAAGGTCCTTTTACAATACATGGGCTCTTTATGTTCCTCCTTTTCTTTTGTACTCCCAGTGACAGAGTAGGCTTCTCTGTGAGGAGAAGTGCTCCCCCCCATTACCACTCTTATCTGTACAGCTATGCAGGGTGCCCTATGCATGGCTGGGCATGGCTAATACTTAGAGATGCTGCTTTTCTTGATTTTGCAACATTTTGATCTTCATGTCAAGTTAGAAATTTAGGTGTTTTATTCTCCCCAACCCCTCCCCCCCAGTTTAATATGCACTGGTGATGTAATTTAACATCTTAAAAATTACCCACACACACTCCGCATCACAACTCCTAATCAAAGTAGACTTAGACTAAAGCAGACTATAGATAACACACTTTGCATGTTTTGGATCCTACATTCCTTCCTGCCCAAATCCTCCATGCAGCCTCACTATGGCAAGTTATATGTTAGGCTGATTTTGATGCATGATGTGACACCTAGCTGGCTAATGCATAAAGGTACCTGATCAGGAGTGATGGTTTGTGGATGTTCCACAATACTCCACAGATTCCACAATTGTTCATGCTACTGTTTGTGTATATGCATTTAGAACATAAGGAAAGCTCTGCTAGATTGACCAAGGCCTATCTAGTCCAGCTTCCTGCTTCCCACAGTAGCTAGACAGGTGCCTCCAGAAAGCCCACCTGAAGGGCAATAGCTTTGCCCTGTTGTAGGTCCCCAGCACTGGTACATAAAAACAAGGTCCTTAATTTGCTGCAGTTGGCAAGAGGGTTGTGACCAGAGACTACCAGAAACCAAAATCAATTTGGAAAATGTATTTAAAATGTATCAGCATAAAACCAGTGAATGCACTTTAATTATGAAAGGTGTAAGCATAATCCATAAAAAATGTTTAAGGAAAATCGAAAGCAAAAACAAAACAGAATATGAGTACGCAATGTTCATATTATGTTCATAGACCACTCCTTAAGGAACCCTCCCTGGACCCAGAAAATTTAAATAATTATTGGCCAGTTACCAATCTCCTATTTGTGCAAGGTTCTTGAGTGCATGGTTGCGGACCAGATCCAGATTCTTTCAGATGAAACTGATTCTCTGAATACATTTAAATTGGGGTTTAGGCCTGGTGTTGGCATGGAAACTGCATTGGTCACCCAGTATTATGGCCTATGTTAAGAGAAAGACAGGGGGAGTATGTCCTTATTAATTCTCCTTGATCTCTCAGGGGCTGTTGACACCATCAGCCATGGTATTCTTCTGGGGCGGTTGTCTGAGTTGGGGGTGGGTGATACTGCTTTACAGTGGTTCCAGTTCTACTTAGATGGTTGTTTTTAGAGGGTGGTGCTTGGGGAATGCTGTTCAGCCCAGTATAACATTCAGTGTGGAGTTCCACAGGGATTGATTCTATCCCCCATGCTTTTTAATATCTACATGAAACCACTGAGTGGGGTCATCTGGAGTTTTGGAGTAAGTTGTCAGCAGTATGCTGATGACACACTACTTCTCCTCTACATCTGCAGTGGGTGTGCTAAATCGGTGTCTTGCCTCATTAGTGGATTGGATGAGAACCAATAAACTGAAGTTTAATGCAGACAAGACTGAGTCACTGTTAGTGGGTGGTTCTCTAGACCAGATGGATGGGTTGTGGCCTGCTCTGGATGAGGTTACACTCCCTCTGAAGGAGCAGGTACACAGCTTGGGGGCACTCCTGGATCCATTATTGTTGCTTGAGGCTCAAGTGCCCCCAGTAGTGCAGAGTGCCTTCCACCAGCTTTGACTAGTGGCTCAGCTGTGCCCCTATCTGGACATAGCCTAACTTCTGTTTTCTATGATGTGGTAGGTTAGAATACTGCAATGCATTATACATTGGGCTGCCTTTGAAGACAGATCAGAAACTGTTGCTGGTGCAGAATTCAGCAGCCAGATTGTTGACCGGAGTAAGTCAATCCACACATATAATGCCAACTCTGACATGCCTGCACTAGCTACCAATTAGTTTTTGGGTTCAATGCAAAGTGCTGTATTTGACCTTATGTGGCACAGGATCTCGCTATCTCAAGGACTACCTATATCCAGATGAACTGACCACAACCCTACATTAATCATCAGAGGCCCTTCTTCATGTGCCCCCTCCATGGGAAGTTCGGAGGGTGGCAACATGAGAATGGGCCTTTTCAGTGGTGGCCCCCTGGCTGTGACAGACCAACCCAGATTGTGTTTGCATTTCGACAAATTTGTAAGGCAGTACAATATCTCCGAGAGGAGGTCAGGTCTCCTGCTCCCCTCACTATAGCTGCCCAATATCCCTGTTTTTTAAAGTTTGATAGAAATATCTGTGGGCTATAGGTATGTTCTTAAACTGCAAGATTTTGTTTTGCCTATTAGTGAATATATATGTTTCTGCCTTTAAGAAAAACATTGAGGCCAGCTTAAACTGCCAGCCAAAGTTTCTTGACCAAAGTTTGCTTCTATTTCCACTCCATATGCTGCTATTTCACTCCACAGCTCTCTGAAGCTATCATCTTCACCATACACCCAGATTTCTCCACCCAAAAATGACATGAGCAACAGTGTAGTGAAGGGGGACATAGGGGAGAGCAGCTGCAAGACTTTTACTGAGCAGGAGTGATGAGGAGGTTCTCAAGTTTCCCAGTAACATATTAGCAGAGAGGATGCCTGAGAATAATAAGGAAGGAGAGCTTGATACATTTCTTTTATGGGATTCTGACTTCATTCTAGCAGCTTAAATGGTAATGCTTCCATAGAATCATAGAATAGTAGAGTTAGAAGGGGCCTACAAGACCATTGTGTCCAGCCCCCTGCTCAATGTAAGAATCTAAATTAACTCATACATGACACGTGGCTGTCCAGCTGCCTCTTGAAGGGCTCCAGTGTTGGACAACCCACCACCTCTCTAGGTAATTGGTTCTATTGTTGTACTGCTCTAATAGGAAGTTTTCCCTGATGTTCAGTCGAAATCTGGCTTCTGTTAACTTGAGCCTATTATCCTGTGTCTGGAACAATTGAGAAGAGATCCTGGCCCTCCTCTGTGTGACAATTTGTCAAGTACTTGAAGAGTGTGATCATATCTCCCCTTAGTCTTTTCTTCTCAAGGCTAAACATGCCCAATTCTTTCAGTCTCTCCTTATAGGGCTTTGTTTCCAGTCCCGTGATTATGCTTGTTATGCTCCTCTGAACCTGTTCCAGTTTGTCGGCATCCTTCTTAAAGTGCAGTGTCCAGAACTGGATGCAGTACTCAAGATGAGGCCTAACTAGTGCCAAATAGAGGGGAAGTAGTACTCCACACGATTTGGAAACTATACTTCTGTTAATGCAGCCTAAAATAGCATTTGCCATTTTTGCAGCCACATCGCGCTGTTAGCTCATATTCAGCTTCTGATCAGCAACAATTCCAAGGTCCTTCTCGCATATAGCATTGCTGAGCCAAGTATCCCCCATCTTATAACTGTGCATTTGGTTTCTTTTTCCTAGGTGTAGAACTCTGCACTTATCCCTGTTAAATTTCATTCTGCTGTTTTCAGCCCAGTGTTCCAGCCTATCAAGATCACGTTGTCCTCCAGAATATTAGCTATCCTTCCCAATTTTGTATAATCTGCCAATCAGATAAGCATTCCCTACACCTCCTCATTGAAGTCATTAATAAAAATGTTGAAGAGCACCGGGCTCAGGACTGAGCCCTGCAGTACCCCACTCATTACCTCCACCCAGTTTGAGAAGGAACCATTGAAAGGAATCTTTGAGTACAATTCTGTAGCCAACTGTGGATCCATCTGATAGTTGTTCCATCCAGCCCACATCTAGCCAGCTTGCTAATCAGAATATCATGGGCATTTTGTCAAAAGTTTTGTTGAAGTCGAGATATATTATATCCACAGCATTCCCACAGTCTACCAGGGAGGTTACCCAATCAAAAAAATGAGATAAAATTAGTCTGGCAGGATTTATTCTTGACAAATCCATGTTGGCTTCTAGTAATCACTGCATTGTTTTCAAGGTGCTTAGAGACTGACTGCTTTATAAATTGCTCCAGAATTTTCCCAGGGATCGATGCCAGGCTGACTGGTCTGTAGTTTTCAGGTTTGTCCTTTTTGCCCTTTTTGAAGATAGGGACGACATTACCCCTTCTCCAGTCATCCAGCACTTCATCCATCCTCCAAGATTTCACAAAGGTAATAGATTCTGGTTCTGGGAATTCTTCAGCCAGTTCCTTCAATACTCTAGGAGACAGTTCATTGGGCCCTAGAGATTTGAACTCGTTCTAGGTAATAAGGTATTCCTTAACCATTTGTCTATCAATCTCAAGCTGCAATCCTGTCCCTTCAGCTTGATATTTTCCAGGAGGGTCATAGACTCTCTTTTGGGAGAAGACTGAGACAAAGTAGGAATTGAGCACTTCTGCCTTTTCTTTGTCAGCTATTGTTATTTTGCCATCCTCATTGAGTAGTTGTACCACCATTTCTTTTCTCTGTCTTTTACTATGGATGTACCTGAATAATAATAATAATAATAAAATTTTATTTGTTAGTCGCCCATCTGTCCGAATTAACAGACACTCTGGGTGACGTACAACAATATAAAATACAAAACACAATAAAACACATAAAATCAACAATCACAGTATTAAGATCACATTATCTAAGACCATCCCTTCAGTAATACAGTATAAAAACCTAACCCACCCCAGAGATCCCATAGGCCTGCCTGAATAGCCAGGTCTTTAAGGCTCGGCGAAAAACCATCAAGGAGGAGGCATGTCGGAGGTCAAATGGAAGTAAATTCCAGAAGGTGGGGGCCACGATCGAAAAAGCCCTCTCTCTGGTCTGCACCAACCTAGCTGTTTTCATCGGTGGGACCGAGAGAAGGTCTTGTGAAGCAGATCTAGTTTGGCGGCATATTTGGTGATACTGGAGGCGCTCCTTCAGATAAACTGGGCCGAGACCGTATAGAGTTTTAAAGGTAAGTACCAACACCTTGAATTGGGCCCAGTACACAACTGGCAACCAGTGTAGTTCTATCAACACTGGGGTGACGTGGTCCCGGCGACGGCTCTGATTTATTAAGTGAGCTGCCGCATTCTGTACCAGCTGCAGTTTCCGGACCGTCTTCAAGGGTAACCCCACGTAGAGCGCATTACAATAGTCTAATCGAGAGGAGACCAGGGCATGTATCACTCGTGGGAGCAGATGTATGGGAAGATAGGGTCGCAGCCTCTGTACCAGATGAAGTTGGTACCAAGCTGCCCAGCTCACTGCCGAAACCTGAGGCTCCATACACAGCTGGGAGTCCAATATGACCCCTAGGCTGCGGACTTGGTCCTTTAGGGGTAATCTCACCCCATTAAGTACCAAGTCTAAATTTCCCAACCTTCTCTTATCCCCCACTAGTAACACCTCAGTCTTGTCGGGATTCAGCTTCAGCCTGTTCTCTCCCATCCATCCACTTACGGACTCCAGGCAATTGGACAAGGTATCCACAGCCAACTCTGGTGAAGATTTAAATGAGAGACAGAGCTGCGTGTCATCCGCATATTGGTTACACTGCAGCCCAAAACTCCTGATGATGGCTCCCAGCGGTTTCATATAAATGTTGAATAGCATGGTGGAGAGGATAGAACCCTGTGGCACACCACAGTTGAGTGGCCAAGGGTCTGAAACCTCATCCCCCAACTCTACCCGTTGGTATCTGCCGGAGAGATAGGAGCGGAACCACTGTAAAACAGTGTCTCCTATTCCCAATCCCTCCAGGCGATGTAAAAGGATACCGTGGTCAACGGTATCGAAAGCTGCTGAGAGATCCAGGAGGACGAGGAAAGTGTGTTCTCCTCTATCCAACGCCCTCCTCATATCATCTACCAGAGCGACCAAGGCTGTTTCAGTTCCTTGTCCAGTCCTGAAGCCTGATTGGTAAGGATCTAAATAATCTGCTTCCTCCAAGTGTGTCTGTAACTGTTCAGCCACCACTCGCTCAATCACCTTGCACAAGAATGGTAAATTAGAGACTGGGCGGAAGTTGTTCAATTCTTGGGGATCTAAGGAGGGCTTTTTCAAAATAGGTCTTATCACTGCCTCCTTGAGGGCTGATGGCATTGCACCCTCCTCCAAGGACGCATTAACCACTACCTTGATCCCTTTGCCCAGTCTCTCTTTACAGCTCATAATGAGCCAAGAAGGGCAAGGATCAAATAAGCAAGTGGTTGGCTTCACAGTAGAGAACACCTTGTCCACTTCATCAGAGAGAAGAGGGCGAAACCAATCCCAGCAGACCGGAATGCAACTGGCTGCCTCTGGAGCACTATTTGTAACCACGGCGTACGGAATCTTGCCCTTTAGGCGTTCGATTTTATCGGCAAAGTGTTTGGCAAATGTGTCACAGGAGGCTTTTGATTGTTCCATAGGTTCCTGAGCAGCTGGACCGACCAGGCTTCGGACCACTTGGAACAGCCTCCTGGGACAACACTCTGCCGACACAATAGAGGCAGCGAAAAACTGCCTTTTCGCTGCCTTTGTTGCCCGCTGGTAGGCCGCTATTGCCGCTCTAACCAGTGTTCGATCATCTTCAGCGCAAGATTTCCGCCATCAGCGCTCTAGTCGTCTCACCTCCTGTCTCAGACCGCGTAACCGTGGTGTATACCAGGGTGCAGTCTGAGTTCTATTCAGGGGGAGAGGACGTTTCGGTGCCACCCGGTCTATTGCCCTAGTGATCTCCCTGTTCCACTCCATCACCAGGGTTTCGACCGGGTGTCCTTCAGTAAGCTCCAAATCACCCAGCGCATTCAGGAATCCTTCAGGCTCCATCAAACGTCTGGGGCGGACCATCCTAATGGGTCCTTGTCCCCTGCGAAGGGTATGTGGCAGTGAGAGATCCATATTCACCAAATAGTGATCTGACCATGACACAGGGCTAGAAGTAACCGTCCCCATTTTCAGAACACTTCCCTCCTCTCCCGAGACAAACACAAAGTCTATAGTATGACCGGCTACATGGGTGGGACCCATATTACTTAGGTGCAGTTCCCACTAAGTCATGGTTTCAATGAAATCCCGAGGGGCTCCAGTGAGAGCGGCCTCGGCATGCACATTAAAATCCCCCAAAACTAATAAGTTCGGGGTAAATAACCACACAGCCGAGACCACCTCAAGCACCTTGGTCAGGGAGTCTGCTGTGCAGCGGGGTGGGCGGTACACAAGCAGAATCCTTAAACTGCCCTTTGGTCCCAACCTCCAGTACATACAATTGACAAACTTGCTCTCGTGGAGAGGGGGTCTGGTGAAAGCCAAGGACTCCCGATAAATAACTGCCACCCCCCCTCCCCGCCTACCAATCCTCGGCTGCTGTGCATATTTGAAACCCGCTGGACACATGGCCTCAAGTATGGGAGCTGAGGCCTCATCCAGCCAGGTTTCCGTAATACATACCAGGTCTGCGTTCTCATCCAGGATAAGATCGTGGATTAGAGATGTTTTCTGAACTACAGACTTGGCGTTACACAGCAGCAGCCGAAGGTTGGATGGAGTCTTACATCCCCCAGTTATCTTCTGGTTTTGGGCAGGCCCGGAACAAGGGATGGGTATGATACATCTATCCCTTGTTCCCCTAAATTGGCGTGAAAAAAAAGAAAGCTTTTTTTTGTTGCTTTTAGCATCCCTCTCTAACTTCAGCTCATTCTCAGTGTTAGCCTTCCTGACACCATCCTTACAAGATTGTTTGCATTTCTAATTAAACGCTAAAGGATTGCATTTCAGCTGGCTTAATATTTTCTTTTCTGTGACTGTTAGCAAAGTACCCAGTTTATTGGAGTCAGCAATGTACTGCTGCTGTTTGAGGGTGTGTATGTATTATGTATGTGTATAGAATCATAGAATAGTAGAGTTGGAAGGGGCCTATAAGGCCATCAAGTCCAACCCCCTGCTCAATGCAGGAATCCAAATCAAAGCATTCCCGACAGATGGCTCTCCAGCTGCCTCTTGAATGCCTCCAGTGTCGGAGAGCCCACTCACTACCTGACTAGGTAATTGGTTCCATTGTCATATGGCTCTAATAGTTAGGAAGTTTTTCCTGATGTCCAGTCGAAATCTGGCTTCCTGCAACTGAGCCCATTATTCTGTGTCCTGAACTCTGGGATGATCGTGAAGAGATCGCGGCCCTCCTCTGTGTGACAACCTGTCATGTACTTGAAGAGTGCTATCATATCTCCCCTCAGTCTTCTCTTCTCCAGGCTAAACAGGCCCAGTTCTTTCAGTCTCTCCTCACAGGACTTTGTTTCCAGTCCCCTGATCGTCCTTGTTGCCCTCCTCTGAACCTGTTCCAGTTTGTCTGCATCCTTCTTGAAGTGCGGAGACCAGAACTGGATGCAGTATTCAAGATGAGGCCTAACCAGTGCTGAATAGAGGGGAACTAATACTTCACACAATTTGGAAACCATACTTCTGTTAATGCAGCCTAATATAGCATTTGCCTTTTTTGCAGCCACATCACACTGTTGGCTCATATTCAACTTGTGATCAACAATTCCAAAATCCTTCTCACATGTCACATTGCTGAGCCAAGTATCCCTCATCTTATAACTGTACATTTGGTTTCTTTTTCCTAAGTGTAGAACTTTGCATTTATCCCTGCTGAATTTCATTCTGCTGTTTTCAGCCCAATGCTCCAGCCTATCAAGGTACCTTTAAATTTGGTTTCTGTCTTCCATGGTATTAGCTGTGCCCCCCAATTTTGTATCATCTGCAAATTTGATAAGCATGCTCTGTACCTCCTCATCCAAGTTGTTAATAAAAATGTTGAGGAGCACTGGGCCCAGGACAAGCCTTGTGGTACTCCACTCGTTACTTCTGCCCAGTTTGAGAAGGAACCATTGATAAGCACTCTTTGAGTACGATTCAAAAGAGGTTTAAAGATGTTCTTAAAGCGAATCTAAAAAATGTAATATGAGCATCGAGAACTGGGAAGTCTTCGCCCATGAACGTCCCAAATGGAGGTCGGCTATTATCAAAGGTGCTATGGACTTCAAAAAAGCACGAATACAGGGTGAACGGGACAAATGAGCTGTCATGGCCCCGTCAGAGGACTCCTCAGATGAGGACGACTCAGGAGTAACAGCAGCAGACCCAGAAGCAGCAGGAGACACGGAGGAGCCTCCTGAGAATCCAGCTCCTTCTGCCCCTCAGCTGCAGAGCACCCCAGGGACAGCAGAGGCCCTGCAGCCAGACACAGACAGTGAACAGGATACTCCCCCCTCACCTGCAGAACATAGACAGCAGAAGGTCAGGCAGAAGAGAGGCAGGCCTGTCTCCTTAAGGCCCAAATGCTGAGGGCTCACACCTGCTGTCCATCCTGCTCTTTATAAGGCACACCTTGGCTGCAGCTTGTTGCTGACTGCAACGTCAGGCGTGGCTTTGTGTAGACCTAGTTTCCCTGCAGCATCTCTTTGACTGACCCCTTGGCAATTGATCCCGGACCTCCACTGACCTCGCTTCTGGACTTCTGACTCGGCAAGTACGCTTCGGATAGGCCTGGCAGATTTACAACCCGACTGCTGGCTAAGGACTTTCCTTCCCTGCCAAAGACCCAGGAATTTCCAGCCCCCCCCGACACTGCTGATGCAGTGTAGAGCTGACATGAGCTAAGTGGAAGGCATGTCAAGCAAATTCTCATCGTGACCACCTTCCATCTGGAAACCTATGTCCTCACTGTGGGAGGCTGTGTGGATCCAGAATTTGTCTCCACAGTCACTTACAGACCCACTGTTAAGGATGTTATATTGGAAGACAATCTTACTCCGCCATGAGTTATTGCCAATGGATACCACTAATCCCTAGCATTTTTTTTTTTAAAAATCATTTTTATTGAGTTTTCTTTTTCAAAACGGTACAAAACAAAACACTGAAAACAAACACAGGAATAACCAGCAAACATCCAAAAACACTACAAAAGAAGCACATAGTACATTAGTAAAGGGAAATATAGTAAAGACACATACATGAAGAGTACAGTAGGGCTCCGCTTTTCGGCAGCCCGCTTTTCGGCATTCCGCTAATATGGCGGCTTTCAACTAGAGTCAGGCCCCACTCATACGGTGCTTGTTCTGCTTTTATGGCATTTTTTGGGCGTCGGGCACCATTTTATTGATGGAGTTCTGCTTTTCAGCGGGTTTCACTTTTAGGTGGAGGTCTGGAACGTAACCTGCCATATGAGTGGGGCCCTACTGTATATAGTTTCACAAATAAAAAGCTTAGTAATGTGGGAGGTGATCAGACCAGAAGAGTCAGTGGATATTTGGAGGATGTGTGATACAGCTGGGACTTGTAAGGTAAGTAAAAAAAGGCCACCGCATAGACTTAGATTTATCAGATTATATCACCCCACCCTGTTGAGCCTATTACATTGTGTCAACTTCTCTTGTAGTACAAGATTCCAAACTTTACACCAACAACCATCTAAGGAGAAAGCAGAACTATGGTGATGGGTAATCTCGATTTTAGCAGCTGCTAGCAAAACTATTATAAGTGCTTTATAACAGCAGTTGTAAATTCTCTGGGAAAATAGATAGTAAAGCCAGGCAAGATTAGGTGAGATTATTTGACATACAATAGAAGAAATGTCTGAAAAATTTTTAACCCAGAAAGATTGCCCACTGGGCAAGTCCACCACATGTGGAAAAATGTGCCTACCCCCCAACAGCCTCTCCAACAAGTAGTAGAGAGTCCATTGTTAATTCTTGCTAACTTCACCAGATTGAAATACAACCGTAATACTACCTTGTACATATATTCTTTAACCCTAACAGATATTACCTGTGTGGAAGGCTTATGCCATATAGCTTTTCAGGATTGATCTTCCAAAGTAATTCCTAAATCCACTTCTGTTACAAGTAGTTGGGCTAACCCCCACTTTGGTTAATTTGGAGTCAAGAGGTGGCAAAACCCTGGAGTATTCTGGACTACATTTCCCACCCACACCCCTGTTTTCTGACTCATTGTGCCTTCCTGAAGTACTGTGAAAGAGGACAGAAGTAAGGCCATTCTGTTGGCAACCAAAGAGGAACAAGAAGACACTGAATTAAATGTTATCTTCTTCCTTGGCAGGCTTCCCTCAAGCCTACCAAAACGATCCCATTGCTTAAAGAAGGCATTAGAAAGTAGCCTTAGTTTTCCTGAGTGTCAGCAAGAAATACACACACAACATGAGATCATCTCATACCTAGATCCCTCCTTTTCATGTTGATTTGTAAGTGGGAAAGTGTATTTAAGAGAGGGGTTCCAGACCTAAGATGGCAATTTTGAGCTCCAATGTGTAACTACACTCTCAAGGAATGCAGCACAGGACTACAAGCCACAGATCGGAAACGCATCTGTATCTTGGTGCAAACCTTGAGGCAAAGAGATTCCTTCCTGCTTTTTGACAAGAGCTCCTTCACATCACTTCAGATGTATTCCACTGGCCACTCCTGGGCCTAGGATAGGTAATCTCTGCTACCAGTCATTCCTTATGGCAGTAGGGACTTTTTATTTCTTTAGTTTAAAGTTATGAATGGGTTAGGATATTAATGATTAAAGCTGCCATGCACCCACTTTCTTTCATGTTCTTTTTATATCTCCAGTGAACTCTGCTGCATAAAGCAACTTTCTTCACCCATCACACTAGATAAAAGGCCTTTATAAATAATAGACCCTCCTCCCTTTAGATTACCAATGTAAATTTTACAAAATCTTTCAAAAATGTTAAAGGATGTAACGGACCCTCAGTTTGCACCAGAAAGCTAGTGAACATTTGAACTTTTAATAGTTGAAACAAATTAGAATGAGTGCTTCCCAATTTCTGTATCAGTTGTTGCCTACTTGACAGAGTTTCCCCCTCAAACACACATTCTATAGAGTCCTTTGGTCTTCCAATTCACATATTGAGGATATTTGTCCGTATCCTTGAACTGGAGATGCTCCAGGAACTGCAGCAATGGGGATAATAGAAGGGGCTAAAAGTTTTTCCCATTGCTTCTGTGATGCTAAATGCTGAATCAATGTAATATTAAAGGTTGATACAATGTAATACTGAAGGTTGATACAATGTAATACTAAAGGCTAATACAATCAGAGATGGCGATGCAATCATAGGTGCTGATACAATCATAAGTGTTGCAACAAGGACACAGCCCTTGAACAAATATGCAGTGTTAATTACTTACCTTAAGCAATCTCCATGCCCAAAATGGAACAGATAAGCCTTCATCCGAAAGAAAAACAAATAAACATGTATCATACAAACCTTTAAAAGCATGACATGTAAAGAGAAACGTCAGAGTTAGCCCGTGCTTGCTGCTCTCCGTTTGCAAACGTGCAATAAATCTATTGGCATATTTTCTATCCTCGTCTCATCTCCAAGTTTATTGACTCGAACTTGGGGAGCACGAACCTAGCCCCTCGTTGGGCGTAACAATTGGCGAGCCAGCCAGGAGCCGCTTAGCGACCCCTCGCTCCCCCTTGGGGGAATCTGCGGAGAGTCTGGAAGAGCGCTCTGGACCAGATTTGTCCGCCCCGAGGCCGCAAGGATTCGGAAGGAGGAGAGAGGGTATCGCAACGGTGGCTCGGCTCCGTAAGAGAGACGACAAAGGGTGGGGAGGCCGGTGTCCACCCGGTAAGTATAGTCCTTCCTGGCATGTGCGAAAGAAGCGGGCCCTACCATCCGCATAGACGAGGAACCCTGTGCAGGGATGGGGAAGGGGGCTTCAAAGGAGAGAAGGAGAAGCAATGGGGGGAAACCGGGGAAAAAGCACGCTGGGAAAGACACCCCTCTCCAGTGTGTGCTCAGGGTCTTTCCGACCATCCAGGAACAAACCACTTACCCCCTCGAACAAGGGAAACTGATTTTTTATTGTCAAAAGCTGTGGCCTTCCCTGGAGGTGGGATGCCCCCCCCAGGGGACGTTTGAATTAGCCAAAATTGAGACAGTACTTAGAGTATTGCGGGATCAACACCAATGGGACTCTATCCAATATGCCCTGATGTGGAGGGAATTGGACAAAAAAAACCCAGAATGTGCGCTGGCCATGGCCTTGTACCATACACCAATCAAGGAGCACATTCTTCCATGGTACCTACTACTAATTGTGGAGTGCCCAGCAGAAGAAATTACCAGCCATTGGGGAATAGTGGTCCCAACTGGGGTAATTTCACACCTATGGGAAATGCCAGAGGAGCACCTGGCAACTTTGGGAATAGAACTGGAAGAACTGGTGCCCCACGGGCTGCTTTTAATCAAAGTACAGCTAATCCTAGGGAGGACAGAATAGATTTTAGTGACCCAGTAAGGATTCAGATTTGGCAAGCACTTAGAGATATGGGAGAAGATATTTGTCTAGAATAAGTTTTGCTTTTCATTATTTGTCAGTTATTTCTTATCTTGTAAATGTTAAATTTCTTTTTGACTTGGTTCTGTTTTTTGTTACTGCATGTTGAGCCAGAATTGCAGAAAAGGGAAAGAGATTGGTTCCCCCCCCCTCTGTTCTCTAGACCTAGCACAAACATATTAAGCATACATCTTGAAATCAGGAGAAGATACTAGAGTTCCTTTTGTTTAGATTAGACCTGAACCTTTGGCTGTTGCTTGTAGATAAAAGCCTGGTACAGTTAGTTTTTCTGTCAGTGGCCAAAGGGGCAAAATAAACAAAATCACTTTTGGAACTACTCTACCCATTTACCTGTATATAAAGGGAGGCAATTGTAAGTGCCAACTAAATTTGTATGTAGTGCCTTGTGGGTAGAAATGTTTCCCCCCCCATACACTTTGATAGGGAAAAGATACCCATGAATTAGAAAGGTTGTAAGTAAAATGAAGGACTGAAAAGGTGTAGGAAAGCAAAGGTAGGAATGCAATATGAAGGATTCTAGGAAATAAGTTAGTTTGATGGTAGAAGAAGGATAGTTTGAGAAATATTGATTGATGGTAATAAGAAAGGGGAAAATGACAGGAAATAACAAAATGTTGTATGTGGTTCCTTTTTTTCATCATTGTTGCCAGGTTGTGGATTAGAACCTATACCTGTTTAAACTTTTGAACTTGGGTAAGAGAGGGAAAAATATTTGGGAAGTCAACAACAAAACTTCTTGAAGGTTCTTTCTTTCATAAGGAAAATAAAACTTCTTCTTAAGGTGCTCGATCCCAGGTAATTGTTTTAAATTTGTCTGTGAAATGTATGATTTGCCCATTTTCTAGATAGGCAAAACTGAGGCCACCTTGCTGTTTAAACCTAATGTGGTGCCCTCTTGTGACTAGGTAAAGTCATTATCAAAAAGGGGACCAAAATGCAGAGCTTCCAGCCACAGTAATTGTCTACCTCATATTAGAATTCACATTGGGAATTAATATTACTTTGCTTCCAAAACAGAAACTCATCCCCAGTTGCTCTTTGAATGAAGATGGACCAGGACTTTCAACAGGGAAATGCTTTCCTCATTGTCATACCTTGTGCATATAAATCACACTATTACTAATGAACTTTTTCCTTTTAAAATGATGTTCATAATTCTAACACATGTTAGTGCATTTATTCCTTGACAGGCACTTAGAGCAACTGCTCTACATACAGGATGAGCACCATTGGAACTCCCTGCTGATTTGGAACAAAACTTAATCTATTTGTGCCACTAACATTTCTTTGTTTTGCATTCATAGCAAGAGGTATAAATCCTTTTTCTCTAAGCACAGCACTAACAAAAGTCTTTGTTCAGACAGGAGAGCCCTATGGTTATAGGCATTGGACCAGTGGTAAAGACTCAGGAAACATGCATACATAGAGTGCACATAGAAAAGGAAAAGGCTAAGACAACCCTCCCCTTTTGAAGTTTGTTGTCTCAGGAAGATTCAGGAACAACAAATCAGCACTCTTAGGATAGCATAGTGAACTTTAGCCCTGGAAAACAAAGGGGAAAGCTTCAAAGGTCTCTGTGGTTTGATTTAAGAGCACATATGCCCCCCACCTGAAAGCAATCCAACCAAATTGCAAGTATGTTGCAATTGGGCGGGTTTCTTTTTGTGGTAGGTTCATGGGCCATCTTATTATGAAGGGGGGGTGTCCATAATGTAAGACACCCTGCTTTGCTTCCTCAAGATGGGTTGGAAGTCTGATCAGGTTCTGAGGGAAACAATGCCCAAACAAAGTGATCCAGGGTTTAAGTTCAATGGTGGTGTAAAAGTGCAAAAGCAGTGCAGGGTTACTTTTCTTTTTAAATGAAAACGAAGCAAATGAGGATGCTGGAATTCTGGTGTCTCAGCATTAAACTGCTCAACTGTTGGGAAGTCAGAGTGGATTCAGATGCCTGATGGCAGTTCTAAACTTGGGGCTTTTTGGAGGCATTTGTAAGATGCAGAACTCTACATATGGCCAGCAACGAAGTAGAAAGTTTTCCAATTCCTAAATTGCCATCCAAACCAAAGAATAGATCACAGCAAAACCAAATTACTGTGTTCTTGGATCAGCAGAACAACCTGCATTTTTGTTATGTTCCTGTCTACTTGGTACCATGATATCCTGTGCTCCTGATTCAACTTTCTGCTTGATGTGTTTAACAGCTTTAAATATGAGGCAAGATGAAGCTTGCAGTGCTTCAATGTCACACGGGGGTTGATTTTTTGTTGTTGCTGCATTTCCAACATTCTCAACTACTAAACAATCTACAGACTTAAGTCAGTGTTCACCTAACAGAAGCATTCAACTTTCTGAGGATGAACTTTGTGTTAAAAGGCAACTTCATTCCAAGCTTGAAAGGACTGCTCTTGTCATAATCAATGTATAATGTAAACATTGAAGAAAGCAGATTTGTATAAGTTTGTGTTGGGTCTTATAATGTTTAATGTTCTGACTATTCAACCTTTCCTATTGTTGATGTGTGTGCGTTGTTGCGTGAAACAGCATATGTTACATTGGAGTTAAGTTGAGCAAGAAACATCACAGAGGCATTAGATCAGGTTAAGAGTCTGTACTACAAGACATTATGGCTTAAGGCTTTAAGATTACATGTAGAGTTGCTCCCCCCCCTAGGAGAGAAGTTCTCAGTTCAAAGACATGACACAGAAGACAACCTCTCAGTTCAGAGGCAATATACAGAAGACACAACTTACAGACTCTGTTAGAACTTTCCCAGTTGCTATCTCACGTTACCATGACAACGGCTGGCCTTGGAGTATCTGCTCTCAAGCCAGCAAAGACATAACAGTGTTACTTCTCCAAACTTGCAGACTTGATGGAAAATAAAATCAGTGACAGTACAGTTCAATGGTCAACAATTCCCCCTTTTCCCCATCATGTCTGTAATTCATGACAACAATAACAATAATACATTTCCACAATACATCTTGCAATACAGTTTACATATCAGTACAGTTTAGAACATCTCTGTACATTTAGCTAACACTTTATTCAATCAAACTTCGGTTGAACGCAAGTAAAATATAACGTTTCAGGATCCATTTCAACCTGTTTATGCATTCCAGGACTAGTAATTACCCCCACAGTAAATATTTCAGGCGGTTTCCCTATATTTGATCTTGTAGAACGTCTTAAAGGCACTAGGGCATATGCTCTCTCTGCCCCCCCATTTGTGCTTGTGCTTGGCACAGCATGCCCAGGATCCTCCATTTCCTCAGCCTTGCATTTCTTCGATCTTCGTTTCCCACAAATGAGCTCATTTAACGCATCTCTGAGTGGAATATGTGTGCCTTCCACTTTTATGTCAAGATCTGGTTTAAATGTTTGCACTTGTGTGTCACTTGACCCTGTGAGAATGACTGTTTGCCTTTGATCCCAAGGCTTTTCTGAGACTTTAATGCTTCTGCTCAGGATTAATTGCTGTGTTTCTGGACACCAAACTCTGAAATATGCATTCTGAAATCCCAAAACAAAACCTTGCTGTGCTCTGGGCGCCAGCTTGCCTCTTCTTTTTCCCTGTGAAATGTGGACCCAGCAACGTGCCCCGAATTTTTGAATGTGTTGTATTTTAGGCTTTCTACCAGTGATTTTCTCATAAGGAGACATTCCAAGAGCACTATGAAACACCCTGTTATGAATATAATTCGCATACAAAATCACCTCTGCCCAGAAAGAATTCCCTAAACTGCAATCCATCAGCATGGCTCTCATTGCTTCCTGAAGCACCCTATTTTTTCTCTCAGCAGATCCGTTGGAAAACAGGCTGTAAGGAGCAGTGAAATTCTGGTTTATTCCCTTACTCTCGAGGAAGTCACCCAATGCTTTGCTTGTGAATTCCCCCCCTGGTCTGAGTGTATCGCTTTCACAGTGACGCCATGTTGAGTTTCGATTCTCTTAATGAACAGCTTCAGCTTCTGCTCTGCTTCACTTTTCTGCTTAAGCAAATAAACATGAGTGTATTTCGTAAAATCATCGACCACTACCATAAAAAATCTCACACCTCCTCGTGAAGCATTTATTGGCCCTGATAAATCAACATGAACTAGCTGGTAGGGAGCTGTTGTGGTTCTTTCAGCCTCCCGGTTAATTGGTGCAATAGTCATTTTAGCTTTATGACAAGAATCACAATCCATTAACTGTCCACAGTCCTTCAAACGCATGTCTTCACTATGCATCGGGGTTTTCTTAATCGTGTCAAAATTTGCATGCCCCAGCCTTTGATGCCATTCATGGACGCAGCCTTCATGTGTGTGTACCTCAGCATTTAACACAGCACACCCTGCTTGACTGCTCTTTATTACAAACTGTGAATCATTAAGGCTTCCCTGCATGCACACTTCATCCCCCCTCAATACATAACATTTGTCTCTGTCAAACAAGACTGACATCCCACAATTCACCAGCTTTCTGACTGACAATATGTTATGAGCCAATTCTGGGACAAACAAACAATCTGACAGTATTCCTAGTTTATTAAATCTCACCAGTCCTTGGGCTTCCACATTCTTGCGCGATCCATCCGCAAGTTGCACAAAATCCTGCACGTCTTCTGAAGTGTAAAACAAACTCCTGTCTTTGATTAATATCTGGCTTGCACCTCTGTCAAGAATCCAGTTAACAGGTCCTAAATCTTGAGACTTCTGTTTACAAACAAAGTTCACACTTCCCTGCTTCAAGCCTCCTTCCCTGGAGTTACGCTTGACTGCACAGTCTCTTTGAAGATGCCCACGAGCCCCACAGGCATAACAAGACTTCAGCCGCTGCTGTTCCCGCTTGTTTTCCTGTCTGCAGCTGCTTTCTTCTTTCAGCTTGGCTCTTTGCTTTTCCTCAGCACTTTTCGCCTCTTGTCTCTGCTGCCATTCCTGGGACAGTTTTTCCTCAATAAACGCAATGTTCAGACCTCCGTCAGGCATGGCTTCGATTCCCATAACAAAATTATTCCAAGACTCATCCAGTGAAGCCAGGATCAGATAGGTCTTCTGAAGCTCAGAGTGTTCCATGCCTCGATCCTGCAACTCAGCAAATAGGCGCCTGAATTCCGTGAGATTCACACTCACCCGTGAAGCGCATCTGGTACAGCTTCCTTGCCAAACACAATTTAGATCCCGCAGTCTGTTGCACATGTAGGGCCTCCAACACGTCCCACATCTGTTTGGTGTTTGTAACATCTCTCACATGTAACAGTTGAGAGTCTGATAGAGCCAGAAGTATAAAAGCTTACGCCTTCTGATCTCTACGCATCCAGGCCGCGGTCAGTACCGCCGGAGGGGGTCCATCTATAATGTCCCATAAATCCTCTTTTATCAGCAAAGCCCGCATCCTCGGCTTCCAGCTGCCATAATTCTTTTCATTAAGTCGTTCCATCGGCAAGCCTCCCCCAGACAGGTTTACAGCCATCCTGCTCACCTCTGTCTGGCACAATCAATCAAGCTGCCCTCTGGAACTCCGTCTGCTGTTCAGACCAGCAACTTACTCTTGTGTAACACGCTGTGGATCTGGGCCCATAACCCTGTTGACGTGTGTGCGTTGTTGCGTGAAACAGCATACGTTACATTGGAGTTAAGTTGAGCAAGAAACATCACAGAGGCATTAGATCAGGTTAAGAGTCTGTACTACAAGACATTATGGCTTAAGGCTTTAAGATTACATGTAGAGTTGCTCCCCCCCCAGGAGAGAAGTTCTCAGTTCAAAGACATGACACAGAAGACAACCTCTCAGTTCAGAGGCAATATACAGAAGACACAACTTACAGACTCTGTTAGAACTTTCCCAGTTGCTATCTCACGTTACCATGACAACGGCTGGCCTTGGAGTATCTGCTCTCAAGCCAGCAAAGACATAACAGTGTTACTTCTCCAAACTTGCAGACTTGATGGAAAATAAAATCAGTGACAGTACAGTTCAATGGTCAACACCTATTAATTGTGAATGCTATGATGAAGGGTAATTTACTGTTTATCTCTACTGCTTTCTCTAAAATACCAAGGAATGGTTTGCTCTGGTCTGTGTGGAGAAAGAATGTGTGTGTGTGAGACAACCGGTTGTCCAGTTAATGTGTGTCAAGCCAATGGATGTATGAAAATGTGTGTAATAATGAGCAATAGTATTTGTGCATCTTCATCAATTCTTCTTTAATGGATGTATTTGCAATGTTTTAATTAGGAAGTGACTTTTCTTTTCAAGTCCCTCTTTGGACACTTCAAAAGATCCAATTCTGCCCAGAGTTTCATAATAGAATCATTCCAGTATCTCTAGGATATGGCCTCAAAGATTTACAGGGGTTGTTTTCACACACTACATTTCAGACACAATTTTGAACAGCTAAAAAGATGGAGGAACAAGCTACTTTACAGGTAAAGCATGAAAATCAAGCTATTACTGGAATTGCAGCCAAAATTAAAGATATAGGAGTACACATGGTAGGATGCATTGTTTGGATGGAGCCAAGATTCTTCTGGGGCTTTTGACTATTATGATGCATCCAATTGGGGTCATATTAATTGGACAGTGTATGGCAATAATTGGAAAGCGAGTTTTGATCAAATGGATGATATCCCAGGCTTGAAATCTGAGGAAGTTGGAGGAATGCATCAAGTTCCGGAACAACTTAAGGAAGCGTTAATTATGCGTGATTGCTCACGCTAATCAACAAGGAGGGAGGACTGTTATGAGGTATCAAATATTGGGAATTTTTAATCTTTGATTCATCTCAGTGAACCAGAGTTTGAAAAGGCCTGCAACAGCAAAGATTCCTGGGAAACAGCCCCTCTGTGACCTCTGAGTACATATCTTGCAATGCCTGTAGGTATAGACTTCCTGACTCATGGAAATTTGGTATTTGTCACCCAGTAAGAATAAGCGCTCCTTTCAAACAAAGGAAATGTTTATGATAATCTAGGCCATCACGAGGAAACAGAATAGCTCCTTTCAAACCAGGAGGTGTTGTGCATTTCTAAGCCTTTGGAGAAGACAGGATAAACTCCTGTCAAACAAAGAAACAAGATCACATTTACTTTGGGTTTACTTTGGGGTCAGTTTAGTTAGGAAAAGGTATAAAACATGAAGAAATGAATAACAGAAGGGAGTTGGATATCGTCTTTCTACATATAGGGGGGCTCTGCGTGGCCCTAAATGCAACCCCCGGGACTTGCTGTATGCAGATAGATGATAGCAGTAATGTCATTCATCAATTAGTGGAAGAGGCAGAGAAAGTGGCACATGTACAGGTACAGGAATGGAAAGGTTTGAATTGGGACTGGCTCACAGATTGGCTACCCAATTGGACATGGTTAAGACACTTATTCATCGTAGGCTGTATCTTTTTGCTCATTCTACCCACCATGCCATACATTATTCCGTGTGTAATGAAGATATTATCCCGAATATTGATAAAACAACAAATCAGGTATGAAAGGATCCTGTACCAACGTATTATACAAAATGCCGAACCATATGAAAGAGTGTAGAAGACCTCAGAAAGGACCAAAAGTCTTTCTGAGGCTTCTGAGAGGGGACTGTGACGCTAAATGCTGAATCAATGTAATATTAAAGGTTGATACAATGTAATACTGAAGGTTGATACAATGTAATACTGAAGGTTGATACAATGTAATACTAAAGGCTAATACAATCAGAGATGGCGATGCAATCATAGGTGCTGATACAATCATAAGTGTTGCAACAAGGACACAGCCCTTGAACAAATATGCAGTGTTAATTACTTACCTTAAGCAATCTCCATGCCCGAAATGGAACAGATAAGCCTTCATCCAAAAGAAAAACAAATAAACATGTATCATACAAACCTTTAAAAGCATGACATGTAAAGAGAAACGTCAGAGTTAGCCCGTGCTTGCTGCTCTCCGTTTGCAAACGTGCAATAAATCTATTGGCATATTTTCTATCCTCGTCTCATCTCCAAGTTTATTGACTCGAACTTGGAGAGCACAAACCTAGCCCCTCGTTGGGTGTAACACTTCCAAATTTGCAAAGTAGCTTTCAAGAATGGGTTCTCAAGAGTGTGCATAAAGCTGAGAGATAGATTGCTGAAAGGAACAGCTCTGCTTAAAGATGTAGCCTCTCCCACTTACATTTCCACCCATTCAATTTCAGGGGCATTCCAGACAATCTGGACCAGCTGTTTAAGGTTGTAGGCATCACTGTAAAGCTGTAAATTAGGTTGCATTTTGTTATCAGAGTTAAACCACCTCTGACCATGGAAGCACTACGCAGCTGCCATTGCTAGCAGCCATGGGCAGTTACTTGTGTATTATTATTTTTTAGACATCTAAGCTAGTGGCAATCACTACATCTTGAACTCCACATGGAGTGATGCATGTGGTTATTTTTCTTCCACTCACAGCCTTCTGGACTGCAGCTTTTAACAGCAAGTACGAATGTGTATGCAGAATATGCCACAGGGGGAATAATCTATGTGCTTTATTTTGTTTTATTGTCATCTATAGTATATTTTCTCTATTGCTGACTAGCCAGTTCCCTTAAATGCACCTTTTTCCTCCCCCTTGCTATTTGAGAAGCCTATAAATACTTAAGTAACAGCATTATTGTAGAACTAGCTGCACAGGACCAAGGCGTACTTATTGGAATGATATCCACTTCCATTAAATGTTTACTTTAGTCCTTTTAGAAGTCTTTGATGGCTAAAGGTCACTCTTCTAACCTTAGAAAAGCATGTTCAGAAGTAATTTTCAAAGTGCCATGTATACTTCTCATTCTTATTCATGCACTCCTTCTCTAAAGCTTTAGCCCTTTAGTAATCCTGAAGATGAGAAACACAGAACAGTCTGACAGAGTGGGAAAAAAAGTTTATGAACTGCCAAAAGCCAAAGGTTAAAAAAAAAAAAAGCTTTCATTTAACTCTACATCATTTAGGCCATTCTAATTCTGCATATACCTTTTAAGAATCATCTTTTCCAAAGTGAAAGAGATTGGCTTTGAAAGGAGCACCATTTATGCACTTAAATGTTCTGCACTATGATAGTTTTGGGGTGCTCACCCAGATTTCAATTCCTGCCCACTCATGTTCGGAGCGTATATGCAACCACTCTTAATTTGGACTGCTGTTACCATTTTGATGTCATAAAATAAGAGGGACAAGCAGCCAAGTCTAGACAGGAAGTCCTAGCACCAGATTTACACACCTGCCTTCCTCCCAAGCCAACAATTTTAATGTCAACAGTGCACAGCCCACATGAGAAGGAGAGGAGGTACAACTGGTGTAGAGCTTGACAACTGAGAGATATCTTGAGGTCAGTGTCCGACCTTACTACAGTCCCAGAAAGTGCAGGGGGGCAGAATAGTTCCCCTATTGATAATTCAGAGATGTGCTAAATTATATAAAAGTGCAGTCCTGAACTTTACATTTTGTAACACCAGCTGAGTGTAATACGTCAAGCAGCCATGCCCACCTCCACCTTTAGCCTCCATGGATCTACTGACCACCCATCAGGCAACTGTGTTGAAAGAACATAGCAGTTCATCTCCACCTTATTTTGTTATTTATGTATATAGCACCATCTGTGCATGGCACTTTACACTGATCAGCAGTTACACCAAGCTTCTCCAAAGGGTGCTGTCAGTGCCAATCAGTTGATGGACGGTTACAGCATGGCTTCAAAAGGGCTCACTCACAATGCCAGTCAGCAGATCTGCACTGAGAGTGAACTCTGCTGGCTGCACTAGAGAGTTTCCAGTGGGGAGCCCCCTAGCGAAGCCAATTCCAGTGGGACTTGCTAGCAGAACCAATCGGCTGATCAGCGCTGTCAGTGAGTCCTGCTTGCCAGTCAACAATCAGGAACTCATTTTAAGGTCCAAATTGTTCCTTAGCCACCACATCTTTACCTGTCCCACTGCTGACATCACATATGGTCAGGTGTGGGGTAGCTGAGTATAGTTGGAGAAAACAGTCTCGCAGGCAAATTAGGACCCCTGCCAGGCCTAATTAGTTGGGCCTTTTCAATTGTGGCTCCCCGTCTATGGAATATGCTCCCCAGTAAGGTCCACCTGGTGCCTTCATTGACATCTTTCAGCAGCAGGGAAAGACATATTTTTCCCTAGGCATTTGATAGGCTAAGATTATGTTGTTTGCATTAGTGTGCTACTAAAGCTTTCTGTGGCTATATGGGGGTGGTTGTTGTTTTATTATTTTGTTTTATGGTATGATATGTTTAATTTGGTTTTTAACAATGTTGTAAGTCACTTGGAGACTTTCAGGTAACAAGCAACTAATAATAATAATTATTATGATTAATTAATGATAATGATAATAAATACCCATGGGCTGGAGTCTCCCCACCAGTGCTGTACAGAGTACAGTGCAAGCTTACAGCAGTACAAGCTTACAATCTAAAATTCAGCACAAGGAAAGAACAGAGGAAGGGCAAATAAATGGAGGCAGGGGTGAACAGGGAAGCAATATGCAGTTGCTTTAGTGGCGTGTGCTTAGGCTTAGCCACAGACTGAGTTACAGTATGGCATGGGAACTAGAGGGTTGTGCCAAGAAACATCTTATCCCTGCTGTGTCAGCAGCCATATCCCAATAGACCCTAGTCTTTATTCTCTGGACACTGGAGCCAGGGCCAGTGCCAGGAATGCCGGGGCCCTTGGGCACCAGCCTGCCCTGGTCCCTGGCACCCGCATGCCCGGACACCCCACCTACCTACCTACTGAGCAGACGGGCAAGGGGCAGGAGGCAAGCAGGGGAGGCGGGCAGGGGAGGGAAGCGAGTGGGGATGGGGGGCAAGCGGGCAGCTCCCTCCCTGCAATTTGTGGCAGGTAGCCTGCTGCGGAACATGGAAGAGGAGCACTACTCCCCCACCCTAATGAGGGGCCCTTCAGGGGCCCCTGTGGGCTGCAGGGCCCTCGGCCAGGGCCAGAACTGGCCACCCTTTGGTGCTGGCCCTGACTGCAGCCCTAATTAGGTTGTTCCTCCTTCTGCCTTTTATTTATTTATTTGATTTATATCCCGTCCTTTCTCCCAGTAGGAGCCCAGGGCAGCAAACAAAGGCACTAAAAACGCTTTTGTTTCCAACTTGGAGGTATGTGGGGACAAGACCTCAGTTAGCCTGGGCTGCTTCCCATAGTTTCGTATAGCATAATAGTGGCCTCGCCATGTTATGTGTGTGTGAGATATTAAGACACTTACCAGGGTCACAGTGACTTGGTTCAGGCCTTAAAAACAACAACTGCATGCTCTGTGTATGTGTTGAGAAATAAGTGTTGTGTAAAAACTGCCACAAGTCAATAAAATTCCAAAAGTTTCTTCCTAAGGGGAAAACTGGCTTAAGTTCACTACTCTGAGCACAAGCTCATTCAAAGTATGTCCAAATGAAGCAAAACCTGGCAGTTCCAAACTGAAAGTAGAAAAGAACAATGAAGAGCCTTGTGGTACCTCATGACTCAAAATATACATTGCAGTCAAAGCTTTTGTGGGCCAGAGCCAACTTGATGAAATACATGAGCCATCTAAGTTGCCTCAGGTTGTATATAACTGAATGCTCTTTGGTCCAGTGATCCCAGGGAGAGGCACTTCTTGTGGGCTTTTCTGACTCATGTGGCACAATAACTTGGATACTACTATTCACCTGGACTTGGATTGGGGATTACTATTTGACATTCTGTCCCAGGTAGTAAAATGTCTTGGACTGTTCCTGCCACCAACACTGTTCAGGACATTTCCCCAACCCCCTAGAGTAGAGCAGAATTTGAGGGAGCACAGGTGGCTGTAGAGGGAAAGAGGAATCAGTAAAAATTGCCTCCTCCCTTTCAATCACAGAAACCTCACTGAATCAAAGAGCCTTCTGTGAAGGGAAATACACAGTTGGATACAACCCCTGGTGTGTGTGTGTACACGTGCGCATGCATGCACATATACAAGGTCAAGTATGACAAGAGCGAAGCAGCAGATGTGTCACAGTACTACGCAGAGCATGAATGAAGGCAGAACAAAGGGTGCAAGATCCAGTCAGTACGGGTGACCCATGCTGATTGGATCTTATCTTCTCTATATACTGAAGTTATATATGTCATATACTTGCACTTAGGTAACCATGTCGGGTGTCTGATGAAGTGAGCTCTGGCCATGAAAGTGTTAAGTCACAGTAAATCTGTTAGTCTTAGACTGTTTTGCTGTAACAGGGAGTATTTATTGGCTCCCGAACACCATTTGGTTATGCAAGAAATCTGAGGGAAATCTGTAAGAGGGGAACAACCCTCAAAGTAACTCTCTGTCAGAGGGCAGAACAATCTAGCAGTACACTACCAGTAATGCTGATAATGGTATCCCAGAATTCTGTGATAGCATCAGACAAAGAAATGCTTAGAAGACAGGCTCTGGCAATGCGGACTGGAATCTCAAAAATTACTGCTGCTGGGACTGGGCTTCAGTATCTTGTATATCTGTTTTGCTCATTTCCATGACTACAATAATAAAGTGACTGTTGGATACAGCCCTTAACATTTATTGCTATTTTTATTAATTTATTCATGCACTGGTTGCTTTCTGAATATCACCTGATGCTAAAGGAGCATTAGCCTGAGTGGTATGTATAGAAACTGGACTTCACTCCCTGCATATACAGTATGAAATCAACATGTTCCTGTTTGGTAAGTGCTGGCAGAGTCTGTTTCTTCACTAGAAAATGTCAGCCCAGGTGTTCATACTATGTTAAGGCTTTGCACAGTTCTCATATGTGGCCAAAAAAGGAGGAATCATTTTGCCAGTATTTAAACTTTGCATTCAAGCATGTGATCAGTCAAACCCACACAGATGGCTACTGATATCCTTGTGCTTTCAGACTGCTTTGTTTAATATCATACCTCTAATGCAATGAAGTTCTCTGCAGATAAAATTAGAATAAAAATGAAGATAGAGGTGACTGATATTTAATGGCCAAGGGTTAAGTTTGCAAAGGCAAACATGGGATTTAGGTAGTTAATTATTTTTTAAATAACCACAAGAAAAATATGAGTACAATCCATTCATTTCAGTGTGCAGTACTTGCTTGTGTTCTAGTTTGTATTGGAAAAAATGAAGGTTATAGACTAGCCATGTTTCAGAGTTTGCATCCTCTGTCACTAAAAAAATAGGACTGAAATATAAAAGAATGTTAAAAGATTAATAATTCACATTAATCTATTATTTGGCACTTATTAAAGTGTATTTAAGAGAGGGAACAGTTTTGCTTATGAGATAACTTACAATTATACATACAAAATGTATGCAGTTTTTATTATTAACATATTGTTATAAGGAAATGTCTTTAATGCTTTATTTGTTGTCAGTTTTGGAATACAGAATATGAAATATTCCCTATTACGGTAATACACCAGAGCTAAAATGACTCCACAAATGAACAAAGCCTATCTACACGCTATTATGAATGGTCAGCCTTCAGAAGATATATTGACATTGTTTCTGTTTGGTATTTTTAAAATATAAAATGAAATAGGAACTAAGTTTCGTGGTCCTATTTCTTAGCAGAGATATAAAATTGCAAGCAGCAAAGTGAGATAAAACCAGTCCACACCTTTCCCTAGGCACAAATAACAACAGACACAATCTTCTTAGGTAAAAGATAAAGAATATTTACTCACGACCATTCATATGTTCAGAAACATAGGCTCTAGCTTAGATGAAAGAAAAAGTAGAAGTCTTAGTCCATCTTAGTCTTTGGTAGTGATGCTCTCAGAGGAGAGCATCAGCCATGCGGCCTCTCCCAGAGGTAAAAAGCTCAGTAATGGAAATTATGCAGGAATCTCCAGGACAAAGGAGGAGGAAGCCAGGTAACTAATCCCACCCATCAGGAAGTTACATCACGGTAAACAGGTACATGGGATATTTCCCCAAATATCCCTTAAAGTGAACATGCAAGTTTGCCTATTCCAACAGTTTCCAGTCTCCCACTGAGCACTGTCAGCTTCTGTATTTCAGGTGGCTTCTGTATCTGCAAGATAAGATAATGTGATTCTTGTCAAGTCTGTAATATTTGCAAGAGTTGAAATGAATCACAAATACTTGTTAGAAGGAACAAACTTTACTTAACAGTCTGTTGCAGCATAACCAAGAGCTCTGCTTTTGTTTTCCTACTGGTCCCTGTCCCAACTGATTCCCCCATACAATTACTTCTAATTCACTTGAGTTCCTACTCACATTACATCTCCCTTTTTTTTAAAAAAAAGAAAAAGATAGAAACTACTGTCTATATCGAATTGGTTTTCTGATCACTCTGCCTCTTGATGTAGTAATAGGTAACTCAAAGTCCAAAATCGTTTCTGGTATATCACTGGCACTTTGTGCTACAACTGTTCCACTTTTGTTGTCTTGAGACTCTGATAGGTCTACCTCTGATGGAGGTGCAGTTGCAGTCTCAGTAGTCTCATCCATTTTTGGTTCACAACTTGGAGTGCTTTGAAGATCTCTTCTGTACAGTCTGTAGACAGGTAAATCATCAGTCTGAACCAAATACGATCTTGGAGTCATGTTTTGTCCAGTCACTCTCGCTGGTTTCCACACTCCATATTGCCGAACATTAACAGAATCACCAACCTGCAAAGGTGGTAAAGGCTTTGAACCTTTGTCAAAGTAAAGCTTCTGTTTTTCTTGCCTTCTCTTCAGATGTGTCTGTATGTCACCTTTTACCTGCTGAGGTAGTAACAATGGTGCTGAGGTAGGCAACCTGGTTCTTAAACGTCTCCCCATTAAAAGTTGTGCAGGTGAGGCTGTATCTACTGTAGGCGTATTTCTGTAATCCAATAAACTAAGATAAGGATCTGTGTTATTCAGACGAGATTTCTTAAGAATCCTCTTTACTGTTTGGATCGCTCTTTCTACCATTCCATTTGATTGAGGAAAAAGCGGACTGGATGTTGTGTGAACAAAGTCCCAATCTTTGGCAAACATTTTAAAGTCTCTAGCGCAAAACTGAGGGCCATTATCACTGACAACCTCTTCAGGTATACCATGTCTTGCAAATATAGATTTGCAGTGTAAAATTACTGATCTACTTGTAGTGTCTTCAAGCAAACATATTTCCACATATTTTGAATAATAATCAACCAAAAGTAGATAGTCCTTTCTTTCAAATTCAAACAAGTCCATTCCTAGCTTCTGCCAATGTCTTCTTGGAATTTCATGAGGTAACATTAGTTCTTTTTGGTTTTTATTTCTGAAGGTGTGACATGTGGTACATGACAGTACCAATTCTTCAATTTGGGCACACATACCTGGCCAATGTACAGCTTCTCGTGCCCGCTTTTTACATAATTCAACACCCAGATGACTCTCATGTATAATATTCAATATCTCTTTCCTCAAATCTTGTGGTACTACGATTCTGTCACTTTTAAAAATGAGTCCATCATGAACACTTAATTCCTTTCTGTAATTCCAATAAACACGTATACACTCTGGAACTTCTACTCTTCTATCTGGCCACCCCTGCAAAATGGCATTTTTCAGGATTTGCAAAATGCTATCATTTTCAGTAGCCACCTGAAATTCTTTCAGTTTTGATTCGGAGATTGGTAAATAAGATAACATGAGGTTAACAGCAACCTCAGCTTCTTCAGAACTTATTCCTTTACCCTGTTCAAGATATGCCCTGGACAGGGTATCAGCAATGATTAATTCTTTGCCTGGTCTATAGTGCACTTGTAATTGATATTTCTGCAGTGTTAACTGCCATCTTTGGATTCTTGGAGGTGCATTATGCAAAGGTTTTCTGAAAATTGCCTCCAATGGTTTGTGGTCCGTTTCCACAGTCACTTTTTTGCCATAGAGAAATTGATGGAATCTTGTGCATCCAAACACTATTGCCAACATTTCCTTTTCTATTTGAGCATAGTTCTGTTGGGCCGCAGTCATTGTTTTAGAAGCATATGCAACAGGTGCACCTCTTTGCAACAGTACAGCACCTAAGCCTGTAGAACTAGCGTCCACTGACAGAGTTACAGGTTCTTTCACATTATAATATTTCAAAACAGGAGTTTTTGTTAATAGTCTTTCAACTGTGTGAATGCTGTTTCATGAACTGACATCCAGCAAAATTCAACATCTTGGGCCAACAGCTGTCTTAAAGGGGTTGTTACTGTTGACAAATTTGGGATAAACTTTGCTAGGTAAGTCACCATTCCTAGAAATCTTTGAAGATCAGCTTTGTTACTTGGACTGGGCATATCAGTTATGGCCTCTATTTTAGATGAATCAGGTTTTAGTCCTTCTTTGGTTAAGATGTGTCCTAGATATTTTATTTCAGTCATAGCAAATTGGCATTTCACTTTGTTCAGTTTCAGATTCCTCTCTCGGCACCTGTCCAGAACTCTCTTCAGTCTCTCATCATGTTCCTGTTTGGTCTTCCCCCACACCAGGATATCATCTATGTAGCATGTGACCCCATCAATACCCTCAAATGTCTGTTGGATCATCCTCTGATAGACCTCAGGAGCTGAAGAGATACCAAATGGCATTCTTGTAAATCGGTACCTGCCAAAAGGGGTATTAAATGTGCATAGCCTGGAACTGTTATCATCTAGCTGAATTTGCCAGAATCCACTACTGGCATCAAGAACAGTAAACAATTCTGCTTCTGCCAGCTTACTGGTAATTTCTTCTACAGTAGGCAATTGAAAATGTTCTCTTAAAATTGTTCTGTTCATATCTCTTGGATCTAAACATATTCTTATCTGGTCCCGGCCAGGCTTGTCTACAACCACAACTGAATTCACGCACTCTGTAGGTTCTTTTACCTTAACTATGACTTTTAATTGCTCCATATGAGTCAGTTCCTTTTGGACTTTATCCCTTAGTGCCACTGGAACCTTCCGAGGTGCATGAATTACAGGTGGAACCTGTGGGTTGATTTTGATGGCGTATTTCTCTGGTAAGCAACCGAAGCCTTCAAATACATCTTTGTATTCAACTGCAACATCCCATTGATCTACTGGAGCTCTTTTCATTAAATTAACTCTTTGCACCAAATTTAAATTAGTCACAGCCCGGAGACCGAGTACAGCTTGTACATCAAAGTCTACTATGTGAAATTCCAACTCAGCTCTTTGATCTTTATATTTGCAATCCAGGTTACATTTACCAGACACATGTAGTCTTTCTCCAGAGTAGGTTATTAATCTAGCATTTGAATGCTGAAGTGGTTCAGCTTGCAAGGCTTTGTATGTTTTTAAAGACATTGCATTAGCCTGTGCTCCTGTGTCAATCTTAAAGGTCACATACTTGTGATCATTTATGAGAAGCTCCACACACCATTCATCTTCCAGAGCTGTAGAATTCAATGTGCCAATGAAGAAATCATTAGCATTTTTAGTTGTATCTGCTACTGAGAACATTTCTCTGCGTTGAAGTTTTCTATCTCTAGTTTTACACATTTTAGCAAAATGATTAAGTTTGCCACATCTTCTGCATTCCTTCCCATATGCAGGACAAGCATTTATGTCATGATGACTGATACCACACTTGTAGCAGGCCTTTGCTGCTTTGTTATTGTTGTATTTTATCTCATTTTAATGTACGTCGCCTAGAGTGGCCATTTGCCAGATAGGCGACAAACAAATTAAATATTATTATTATAATTATTATATTATTATTATTACTACAGGCCTCTGTGGCATTTCCTTTTCTTGGGGCTGGTAGTAGTGCCAGGGCTCCATTTGCTCTGAGACTGGCTTACATTTGGCTTGTCAAAGGTACTTTTGCCCTGTAAGGCATCCATTTGTTTTTCTGTTGCCCCAAAATCTTTCATCTGTTTTGCAGTCACTTCTTCTGCCCTGCATATATTCACTGCACACTCAAGGGTTAAATCACACTCTCTCAGTAACTCAGCTCTCAGTCTGTCTTTCTGAATGCCACACACTATGCGATCCTTAATAAGAGAATCACACAGCTCCCCAAATTCACAGGTCTGAGCCAAAAGCTTCAAATCAGTCATATATTGGTCTATACTTTCTCCTTCACTCTGTATTCTAGTGAAGAACCTGTGCCTTTCATAAGTAAAAATTTCTTCTGGGCACACAATATGCTTCAAATTTATTCATCAAAACTTGAAATTTATTTTTATATGCATCATCATCAAACTGGAAAGTATTAAATACCTCTCTTGCTTCTTCACCTGCCACATGCAGAAATAATGCTGACTGGAGTCTCTCATCTTTCTTACCTGCTCCACTTGCAATGTAGTACAATTCAAACCCTTGCTTCCATCTTCTCCAGTTCTCTGCTACATTTCCTTCAAACACCAACGTTCCTGGAGGTTTTAGCTGGTCCTTTTTTCACTGCCTTATGTTTTTAGGTAGTCTTCTGACACCATGTAATATTTGCAAGAGTTGAAATGAATCACAAATACTTGTTAGAAGGAACAAACTTTACTTAACAGTCTGTTGCAGCATAACCAAGAACTCTGCTTTTGTTTTCCTACTGGTCCCTGTCCCAACTGATTCCACCATACAATTACTTCTAATTCACTTGAGTTCCTAGTCACATTACAAAGTCCTGAAGAATCATGAACTAAAGTATTATACAGGCATACCCTGCTTTCACGTACGCAATGAGACCAGAGAGTGTACTTTAAGTGAAAATGTACTTAAAGTGAAGCAATTATCTTCACTTGTACTGCACGCAATCACCACTAGATGGCAACGGCGTCATGCCAATAAAGTGTCCGTTATTGCGAAGCGTACTTTAAGCAGGGTATGGTGGAGTATGGAGCATGTACTTTATAGCGAGTCTACTTTAAGTGAAGCTACTTTAAGCGGGGTATGCCTGTATTACATTGATTTGTAAATTTGTAAATATAAAGCTGAGTTCCCAGAACTGAATATTATGTAAAGACACAAATTTAACCTGATTTACCCAGGGGATTCATTAAAGAATATTACAGTCTGCTGTAGCATAAAATTACAGAAGAGCTAAACAGATGAACATAAGAGGCCTGGTGAATCAATCCAAAGGCCCATCTAGTCCAGAATTCTGTTCTTATAGGAGCCAACCAGATTCCTATGGGAAGCCTGCAAGCAGGGCATGAACACAATTGTCCTCTTTTGCTCATAACTATTGGGCCTGAAAATCGCTTGAAGAATATATGGTGCCACAATGAATGTTCCCCCCTAGATTCTATTTGTTTTGAAACACAGCCCTATTTTCATTCCTTTACATATCTGAAGAAGTTGGCAGTTTAAAAAACCCAAACAAAACCTGGTATTATATGTGAGAGGGAGATAAGCTTTAACTAGTTTAGCTTCTTTGCAGAAATAAAAGGAAAAAGGAGGTATTGCATGTCTAAATGCAGTTATGTATTCTTATGCAATGAGACTGAACTCTGATGGAAACAGTCCCTGGTTTCTTTTAGATTAAGATAGCTGCAGTGTACCACTCTCAGACTGTCCATGTTCACAAACTGGGAGTCATTGGAGAGCAAAAATATAGTGTACACTAACCCTTTTATTTTGTCAAGTCTGAAAGTGTCCATCCATATCAATGCTGCATTCATCTTTAATGGCAGGTTTAGCATTGCAAATAAGACCTCTCTATGGGTGAAATATGGTATGGTGAGATTTATAGATATAATCAAAGGCGGCTATTGTACGAGCCAATATGACAGCAAGCAAGGAATGAATCATGACAATCCTCAGTGCTTCCATTTAAAGCATTTTGTAAACAGTGGACTTAGAACTGGAACACTAAGGCATGCTCTGACTGAAGAAATGGCTTACAGTACCAGAAATACTAAAGGAATATTTTAAAAATATTATCACATCATTATTATGCAAGATTCAAAGTCTGGGAACAATTTTCAGTCAAGATGGAAAAGGTTTGGTTACTGAATCCACTTGACACAAAATCTTTTTAAAAGGTCGAATGAACTCTATTTGTGTTAACCTAAAAGAGAACCGCTATGAGATTTTATATTGTTAACTCTGCACTAGGTGAACTAGAAAGCAATCAGGTGCTGGGAGCATAATGCAGTCTCCTGTTGTTTTTACATTTGTGGATGGTCACGATGTAAGACAGAGGCTTTGGATTAAAATACTAAAATTAATTAATTAACCCATGACTTCCTTTTCTGCCCTCCATAAAATTTGTTCCCAAATGATAGCAAAAGAGAAAATCTATTTCTACTCTGTCTTCCCCTAAAGTATTTTTCTTATTTTGTACCAGCTGTTCTTCAGGGTATCCCACACCTCTGGTCTCCCACCTCCAGCTTAAAGGACTGTGAAAACAGTCACAGGTAATCATTTAAAAGCTAATAGGCACCTGGGTTACTGTTGTTATCACTATTACTGTTTAGCACCATCAGTATGCATGGTCCTTGATAAAGCACAAAACGAAAAGTCCCTGTCTTGAGGAGCTTTCAGTATAATTTGACCCAGGAGAGACAGGAGCATAGGAAGCTGCTTTATAGTAAGTCCATCTAGCTTAGTGTTGTCGACACTGATTGGCAGCGGCTCTCCAGAGTTTTAGGCAGGCTACATTCCCAGCCTTACCTGGAGATGCCAGGAATTCAACCTGAGGCCTTCTGCATGCAAACCAGATGCTCTCCACTGAGCTATAGACCTTCCTTAACAGCAAAGGAAGGGAACTGCAGGTGGAGTAAACAAAAGAATATAGTATTATCTATCTATCTATCTATCTATCTATCTATCTATCTATCTATCTATCTATCTATCTACCTATCTATCTATCTATCTATCTATCTATCTATCTATCTATCTATCTATCTATCTATCTATCTATCTATCTATCTATCTATCTATCTATCTATCTATTCACTAATAGGCAAAAAACCTTGCGGTTTAAGAATGTACCTATAGCCCACAGATCTTTTTATCAAACTTTAAAAAGCAGGGAAATTGGGTAGCTATAGTGAATGCACCAGGGGAGCAGGAGACCTGACCTCCTCTCAGAGATATTGTACTGCCCTACAAATTTGTCAAAATGCAAACACAATTTAGTTTGGTCTTTCACAGTCCAATCCACTTCCTGTGTAGCTTGGAAGAATTTGATAACATATGCCTCTGAGCATATGGTGAGTGGTGGCAATACCTGCCATCTCCAAAGAAGGAGAATTATATTTTTGTATTTGTTGGTGTTCTTCTTACTTTGCTTCATTCCTGTGTTACTATTGTTTCTACAGAGAATCTAATCTAGAAAATTCTGTTTCTCTCATTATTCATCCTAGAAACCTGTGTCAAATTTATTTTTATTAATTTCAAAGGCTTTTTATTGGTCAATTTCATATGATGGTGAAGACAGCCTTTTGTGTTTCAAACTGGAGGTTATGTTCTACAGTATTTCTGTTTTGGGTGCATTAACAGTTGAATCTGAAACTGCAGTTTGATGTAAAATCAGACTGATTACAATATGTTGCTACTTCAGGAATGACTCTAGCTGTTGGAAAAAACAAACTTAGCTTGCCCAAGATGCATGTTTTCAGCCTGTTATGTTTAAACCACTTCATTTAAGGCAAGGTGGGCAAGGTCAGTTAAAAACATAGAGCACACCTAGAATTTTGCTAGAATATATTTCACTGTTTTATCTTGTGCAAACTGAGACACTCCTGATGTCCACTGGAGACTATTTGGCAGAATAGTCAGTGCCATTATTCCACAATTATTTTTGGAGGTTTTTTTAGTGTAAATTTTGCAAAGTGTTGCTATACTTCACATATTCACAGAAATAGAAGCAAAAGAAAATTATTTTCTATAGGAAACGTCACTAAAATTGCAGAGTACATGAGACATATTTAAAGTGACTATCTGAACTATATCAACCGTCTTAATAAGGAAAAGGGAGGGAAGGGGCAAGAGGAGGGGATAGGAAGCAGAAGGGAGGGTGGGTTTGATCATTTGTATACTTTTTGAGTTCAGTGGGATTTATTTCTGTGCAATCATGTTTGAAAATGGAAATGGACTACCTTCAAGTTGATCCTGACTTATGGCGACCCTATGAATATTCAGAAGGGGTTTACTATTGCCTTCCTCTGAGGCTGAGAGGCAGTGACTGGTCCAAGGTCACCCAGTGAGCTTCATGGCTGTGTGAGGATTTGAACTCTGGTCTCCCAGGTTGTAGTCCAACACTGACCCAGGGGAGGGGCAGGGAGGGTAGGAGGAGGGGGAGGGGAGAAGATTGGGTGCATGGGGACTGGGCAGAGGGGAAGCCCCTTTCCTTTCCAAAAGGAAAACACTGTGAACAGTATCATTGCTTTTCAACATTTCCCCTCCTTTTTATTCTACAGCAGGCACATGTAGCCTCCCACCCAAATTTAAACCAAAGCTGTCCCTGGCCACATCCAGAGAGTTGCTAGGAGACGTCCTGTACCCTTCACAGACCTTCAATCAGAGCAGCTGACTGTTAAACCACTCTGGCCACTGGAGCTCTGTCAGTGGAATAAGAGTCTCCTCTCAGCATCCTTCACAAACTACACTTCCCAGTATTTTCTGGGGGAAGCCAGGACCGTCTCATGTGAAATAAAGGTCTGGTGTGGGTGTGGCCCCCTGATTAGGCAAGCCCAGCAACTGTGAGTCTGGCTTTTAGAACACTGACAGTTGGTTCTTACTGAGCATGCCCGACATTATCATTCAGTTCAATGCAAAATTTCTTAAATTAATTAAAAATCAGCCAGGCATTTTTTTAACTTTTAAACTGCAGAAGATGAAGGTCAGAGTATGGGGCAAGGTCAGTAATAGGATTAGAGGTACTCTGTGAACATGGCTGATTTTTAATGAATTTCAACAGATTATGAGAACTCTGACAGAAAGAAGTCCAAAAGGGCTCTGGATTTTTCCCCTCTCTTTTTAGACTTTGAACTCTCGCTTCTCTCTGACTGTTTTGTGTTTTGCCATGAAAATTTAGTGGGTTGTTAAGCAAGCGTTTCTGAGTCCAGGACTATAAGTTTTGTAAGGTTTTGTTTTGAAATGAGCTTATGGGAAGCATCAGAATGGCATGGGGGTATTTTTAATTTAACATTGCGGAATGTGAAAAATCCACGCTGGCTATAGTATACAGCCACTCTCGTGGCTGTATAATCTATCTATCATCTTGGGACATGCTGAGAGAGAACTCTGTGGATCCTTCCAGTGTGTCTGTGCACCTCTGTGGTCTCAAAGATACAAGTACCCAACACATATAATAGGCACAATTTATGTTACACAGCAAATATGCACAGTAATTGAAAATTACAATGTTTATTTATTTAGGGCCAGCACATATGCATTGATTTGTCTTGAATATTTTTGATCTTTTTAAAGATGATGCAGCAAGCATGTTCTCTGTATGTTACCAGTTTCCAGTATACTTGTTTAATTCTAAACCTTGCAGTTCTACTAAACACTTTTGTATAGGTTAATTACATTATGAAGTGGAATCCTAAACCTACTTACTAATGAGTAACTCTGTTGACATCATTGTGGCTTAATTATACATATGTTCCCATTCACAAAGCAGTTAAGCTGAAATATTTGGCTTCCACAAGTTTATATGTTGATTCTTAGACTTGTTGTGCAAGCAAATAGGTGCTTAAGCTGAAGGGTACAGATAGCCATGCCAGGCATCATCACAAAACCTAATGTAATGTCAGCAGTGCAAAGACTTTATAATCATATGACAAACCTGTATGTGAAAGCATGCATCTTTAGGATTTAGGAGTTGGTTCCACTTGCTTCAATTGGCCCAGACTGGTTTACACTCTATATAATGGGTCCACAATCACTCATGGTGTGCCCCTTCCCACCTGTGCATGCCAAGCTGTACCCTTAGAAAGACTGAGCACTAAAGTAATACAGAATAAGTACACCCATTTTTAACTCCTGATGCTTTCCCCAGAACAATGGATGGTGGAGCAGGAATTCAGGCAGGGATCAGGATAGTTAAGCCCGCTGCATCCGGAGTTCAGAGAAGAGGAAAAAATAAATTTAGCTGCTGGCAGGGTAGTGAAGATAGTTGGGCAGCAAGTACCCCACTTCTTTTTTCTGTTGAGTGCCACTATAATTATTGTTGTTGTTTGTTGCTCTTGTTGTTGTTGTTATGGCTGCTTTTTTGGTTGAAAAAAATGAGGTGCCAGTACTCATATCAGTTAGTCCTGTTACAAAAAAGGATTTATTTATTTATTTATTTATTATCCACCCACCCTTCACCAGAAGGTTATGGAGTAATCTGTTGGGGGATGCATGCTGGCAATGGGTTGAGCTAGAGTCAGTGGTGGGCAAGGCCAGAGTCAAAAGTGTGCTGAGCTCCTCTTCTCTCTGCCACTCGCTGTGCAATCCCTTTCCTCCCCTGTTCCCCTTCTTGCCGCTCCCATGAAATCATGCCAATGGCTGCATGTATCCCTTGGACAGCAGGATCCCCACTGCTACTCTTGAGAATCAGCTGAAGGGCAGAAAGACTGAATGGCTCATTAGGCATCCTGGGACAGCATGAGGAGCCTTTTAAGCAGAACAATTTTTGTCGTGCAGTGATGTTGTAGGGCACGGCTGTCTAGGGTTGCCAGGTGTCTGGTTTTTGTCCAGAGACTCCAGTTTTTGCGGGTCCTTTCCGGGTCTCCAGGTGACTCACCTTAATCTCTGGATCCTCCGCTTTTTAAAAAAATATATTAAGTTTCTAGGTGGTCTGGTTCAAAAGATATAAACCAAAATGTCAGCCACCACCACCCTGCAACTTCTATTACTACTGGCTGCTCTAATTCCTGCCCTTTCAGGGTTTTAGCCAATAACTGAAGTCAGGGTTATGATTGACAAGATTTGTTGACCCCAGGCAATTGGTAAACTCACAGTTTCCTTTTCCTGTTTGTCTCACATCAGGAATTCAGTAAGTATATAGCTTTCAGCAGCATAAAGGGAACTTTCTCTGTACGGGATTGGGACTTGCTTCTGAGGAAACATGCATACGATTGCACTACAACAGAAGATCACATCAGGATCTTGGCAGGCATAAAAGTGTACATGCAGGGTTTTTTAATTACTTGCAAAAATGGCATATTATACATTTTATCTTTCAAATAATTTTTGAACAGAAGTTTGAAACAGTGTACATGCTGCAGTGTTATACTTTTCTAATTAAGGAGTCAAACAAGTTTATTTTTTTCTGGAAAAGGGTAGTTTATTTGTCTTATTCATAACCTGTTTTGAAAACCTTCCCAATATGAAGTTTTTTTGGGAGTAAAGCTGCAGTGCTAATTCCACATACCTTGGAGCTAACCCCATTGAATTCAGTAGGACTTACTTTTGAATAGACATAGTTAGGATTGTGCTGAAAATCAGTGAGGCTTTTGAGTGAACATAGAAAAGGATTGTGTTGTAAAACTTTCTCTCCCCTTCTGATCCTTTTATTAAGCAGTTAGGCAGGGCTTACTTAGGTGTCACTGCTTTTATTTGGCAGGAAACTAATATTTTTTTTAAAAAAATGTTATGCAATGGCCAACTGGTTTTGACAATAAACTATTATACGGGATGTATGTATTTTTACATCTCCAGTGTGTGTGTATATGGAGTCTTTCCAACAACCCTGTGAAGTAGGGTTGGAAACCAAGGCAGCTCACAACAAGAAATAAAGCCATTTAAAATCCAGCAAACATAAAACAAGTATAAAACAGTTGCAAAACAGCTTAACATTGATTATGATTCTGCCATGATTCTGAATTTTGGATTAAGTGATTGAAGTTCCTTATCACTGAATTGCAGTCCTGTGCATGCTTCCCTGACTGAGTAAGCCCCATTGAATACATTGGGACTTGCTTCTGAGTAAACATGCATAGGATGTCATGGCACCCCTCTGCTGTTTTCATCCTGAGGGGCAGATTAGGCTGAGAGATGGTGTGTAGCCCATGGTCACCCAGTAAACTTTCTATTTTATTTCCATTTTAAAATTTAATTAAAATGATCTATATGCAGGCAAAGTTTATGAAGTAATGCAGATCCACATAATACATTTAAAGCACATCCAACCCACATATAGAGCACATGACTTCCTCCAAAGAATCCTGGGAAGTGTAGTTTCCCCCTTACAGTTATAGTTCCCACCATCTGTAACAAACTACAGTTCCCATGATTCTGTGGTGCTTTAAATGTATTATGTGGATCTGCCCTAGTATGCTGTGAATTCATTAGTAAAATGAAAAGAACAATTTTAAAAGATACTTTTAAAAACAGGGTTGTAGCTCAGTGGTAGGGCACATGCTTTCATGCAAAGATCCAAAATTCAATCTCTGGAGGAGACTATTGCCCGGAATCCTGGAGAGCCAATGCTAGTCCATGTCATCAGTACTGAGCTAGATGATATCAAATGGCCTGTGTTGGTATAAGGCAGATTCCTTTGTACCTAAAAGAGGAAAGAGACCCAAGGGTCACAGTGACTCAGAAATTTATTTATATTTTTTTATTTACAACATTTATATACTGCTTTATTGTAAAAAACCTCAAAGAGACTTATAGAAGGAATTAAAACAATAAAATTGTTGGCAAAAACAGTTAAAGACAGGTATTTAAAAACATTCAAAATAATAAAACCAACAAAAACAGAAAAAAACATAACTTTTTACAAGACTTGCCTAAACAAAAATGTTTTTAGCAGGTGCCAAAATGAGTACAATGAAGGCGCCTGCCTAATGGAAATAGTCAGGGAGTTCCAAAGCGTAGGTACTGCCACACTAAAGGATTGATTTCTTACAAGAGCAGAACAAGTACTGTGTGGAACCTGTAACATGGAAAGCACAGCTTGAACTTGGCCTGGTAGCAAATCAGCAACCATTGCAGATTTCAGAGCGGAGCTATTATGTGCTGATAGGGTCTCACTCATGTCAGCAATCGTGCCACAGCATTCTGCACTAACTGCAGCCCCCAGGTCAGGTTGTGCTGCATGGGGATTTCTGTGACCTTGGCTGACTGTCTGGCAGGATTTTTTTAGTTTTGGTTTTTGGTTATGAATCCTGACTGGTTGTGGGATGCTGAGTTGTCTGCCTTACTCATAGGAATCTTGTTGTGGTTGGTATCATATTGCATTCAGGAAAGCATCACTGTCTTTTGTTTTCCTTTTTCTATTTGCATTTCATTTACCTCTGACCTTCCTTACATCCATAGAAGCAACAACAGTGGCTTCATGTGGTCAGCTCAACCCCCTTAACCCCACTGATAATGTACCTTGTTATTTGCATGATGGTTTATTTCTTGCCCAATCGCGGCAAAAGAGAATTCACATACTGGGAAGTGTGGCTTCAACTGCTATTGTTCCCAATCTACTGCCTGTGAAGGTAGACCAAACCATGTATGTTTTCTCTCTGTCAATTATTACTCACTGGAATTTGGTTGGCTGTCAAAGTGAGTTTATAGCAGCCCACAGAATAGGCAGGAAAGAGTAGAGAATCTTCTTAACTCTTACTCATTTCTCAAACCTCTCTCTGCAGTGAAGGGTCAAGTCTGTAAAGACGTTTGGAGAAACTTTGTTAAAAGGTACGCAGTGCATTACAGGCAGGGGGTTGCCAACCCTGCTTTGATATGGATATCTTTGCAAAGGATTCCTAGTCAAGACTTACAAACAGCACAATCCTAGCAATATCTACGCAGAAGTAAGTCCTGTTGAGTTCTATGGGGCTTATTCCGTTAGTAAGTGTGCTTAGAATGGCAACCTTCAAAGGCATCCATCTTTACTCATGAGTGTTCCCACCTAACATCTGCACAACACTACACTTTCTTCCTACAATAGCCTTATGGTGACTGGCCTGGCCTGAGGGCACTTAAACCCTTCTTGCCAGAAGCAAGTTTCTTCTTTCTCTTATATGCCTTCAAGTCGATTAAGACTTATGGCAAGTAGGCTAGATTAAATTATCCTTACCCAGGATCTCTAAGCAGATGCAAAGGAATGATCCTATCACTTCAGCTGGACCTGGAAACATCCTCATTTAGATTTCTATCTTAATTTCCAGTCAGAGAATTTTTCTGTTTGAGTGATATGCTCTAAGCAACTGTGGTTGAAGCTTAATGTATCATGCTTAATGACATCACTAGGGCCCACCCATATGACATCACTAGGGCACACCCCCTATGACACCACCAGGCCATGCCCCCTATGACATCACTAGAATCCGCCCCTATCTCAGGGTTTGGGATGCTTCTGACCTGGCAACCCTACAGCTGCCCCATACAGTAGATCTCACTCCAAAATCTAATCCCAGCCCCCCACTTCTCGTATTCTGATTTAAAATATTCATAGAACAGGCTCTTTGAGCACAGACTAATTTTACTGGGATTCATGAAGGCTTAAAAAAATGCACCATATTGTCATCTCAGTTTACCAAATTACTGCAATGCTGACTTTTCTTCTAACGCGGCTGCAACAGTATTTCAGGAGTCAGAGTGTCACTTTTACTTCTGCCACACCTTAAAATATTTTGCAATTTGTAAAGGGGACAAAAGATCTCCTATAAGAGCAAAAGACAGATTCTTAAAACAAAAAAGGGTGAAACTTCTCTAGAAATACACATTTCTTTATTGTGGGGCAAACACTTCTGAGATTAATTTCAGTGTATTTTACTGTCTTAATCCTTGTTAGGTTACTCTTGGTTGACCCTGAATAAAATCTAACTAGGGGTGACCAAAAAAAATGTCCATCAACTTTGCTCATGCATTGCAACATAAAAACTGACTAGTCATTGACTACAGGTGAGAATGAGCAAAACTACCCAAGAAAAATATGCTGGATTGTGGATGCTCATTCACTCCACTTTTGTCTGTCACCTTGATTTTCAGATTGGGCATTCATGGAGAAAAGGGATGTGAACTGAAAAAATAGTGTATGTCTTTCATAAGACAGCATCATGTTATGTTTCTCCCTTTACAGAAATTTATGTTACACGGTATTAGACCATGGGCTAAGCTTAATGTAACATGATACATTAAAAACTGCACATCATGATTGCAATGTGTGTCAGAACAATGAATTGTTATATCAGATCTCTCTTCATCTGTGAGTAGGGCCCCTTTGTAAATCATCCACAAAGGGATGCATTTGCTCCTTAATGGGTGTGCATAAATCCCATTCTCCCTTGCTATCCTGCGTCCTCCTCTAAGGGTTTGTCTCAACTAGAAACGTGCTAGGAAACAATAATGTTGATACTTTTAAGGCATGTTTCTGAAAGGGCAGAAATATCACCAGTCTTTTAACGTGGGCATAACTTAGTATACACACGCAGCCTAATCCACCAATATAGTACAGAGAAACACTAAGACTGAAGCCAATCCAGGGCTCCTTTTAAATGTTTAAATGTGGGAGGAGCTGCATATTTGTGATTAGCTCCTTTGCAGCTGAGATAATATTATGTGATCTAACATGCGGCAAGGAGCCAAATGCAAAGGTTTTTCCCTTGGAAGTGGCACCCTCCCCTGAGCAGTGTTGATTCCATGGGAAAGACTCACACAATTGGCCACATTTTTGTGGGCGTGTCATTTAAATGTTCTTCCAACCATGTGGCAGCTGCTCATGGACAGGCTGTGAGATAGTCTAAAGGACATCTGAATCCTCTGGAAGTCAGCTGTTCTGTATTAGGGAACCAGCTTTTGGGGTTCATAGGCTAAAAATAATGCATGGCTTCCCTAAATCTACTTTAGGCACAATTATGGGAGTGATGTGCACCCACAAGGATGTTTTATTTGAACAGCAGGTACAAGTTGTGTTTGAAACAGCCCTGTGTTTAGATTTTTTCAAAAAATCTCTATGCTCCATCTCTGTAAATGTGTAGTATGAAATGGGAATCCACTGCGAGCAGCAGGTTATTTGACATAATCGGTACTATAATGTGTAAATGTAGATATTGGCTTGAATCCTAAGGTAGCTGAATGGAAGAAAATTCACAGAAGGAAAGTCCTTCCCCCGCAGTGGCATGAGCTCCACCCCCAGCCTCTCTGGAGGATCAGGAGATGCTCCTGAACAAACTTGGATGGGGAGAATGCTCATTTCACATAATTCAGGAAGCCCCCCCTCCACTCCAGGAGAGCTTTTGTGGGGAACATAGGCAGCTGCAGAGGGAGGAGGGAACGGAAACCTTTCCTTCTATGAACTTCCTCCTGTTCCCTTATTTCAGGATCTAAGGCATTATATATATACTTTATATTAAAAAATATCTCATAATGCTTACACTGAACAGAAGAAGCCCTTGTGATCTTTGTGCAAGAAACAAAAGCATGATCACCTACCAGAAGAAAATAATCTCGTTACAGAAAAGCAGCCCTGCAAATCTATTCTGAAAAACAAACACACTGTAATACTTGAAAATGGAGATTGGGGGGATGATATGCCTAAGTGTTCCACACACACATCAAAAAATATCTTGTGCTGTATAAAGAAAACTAGCACATCAGGTAGAGGAATATCCCAAACATGGCAGAGTGTAATAGTTTTTTTAAAAAAAAATGGTCAGAGGCACTCTATACAATAACTTAAACATGAGAAAACACAGGGAAGAAGGTATCAGATCCAGGCTTCATAACCCTTTCCTACTGAATCAGAATTGGCAGTGATAAACTGACAAATTCTTACCTGCAGTCAGAGGGTTTACAGTCTCTTTCGGACAGGCAAAACTGGAATGGGTTAGAGAGGTCAGCGAATCGGTTAACTAACCTTGAAACATTCCCTTAATTTAAAGTGCTGCCGATTACTAAGCTAGGGTTTAAATGCAGATCCAGTGGTTGATTTAAGTCTGCATCTGTTGTGCCAAGATTAACACTGTTATTTATTTATTTAAGAGTATTTATAAACTGCTTAATATTTAGAGAAATTCCAAAAGTACGGTACAGAATTGTTAAAACATGTAATATATAAACTCAATAAAACAACATAAAATACAATTTCATGAATCTGCATTGACCAGAAAAATATAGTAAGTACTTCAGATAACTATCCTAGGAGGACTTGTGTAAACAGAAAAGACAGCCCCACTCAGAGCATGTTGTAGTTGTCCAAACTTGAGATAACCAATGCCTGAACAACTGTGGCCAACTTGTTCCTGTCCAGGTAAAAGGCACACTGAGGAGACCTAGGCCTCCAGCAACGAAGACAGATACAAGAGTATCCCCAGACTACACATCTGATCCTTCAGAGGGAGTGCAATCCCATTCTGAACAGGTTGAATGGCCTAGCTCAACTTGGGAATCATTCACGCACAGGGTCTCCTCTTTCCATGATTCACTCTTAGTTTATTGGGCCTCATCCAGCTCACCAATGTGTCTAAGCACTGATCTAGGACCTGCACAGCCACATCTGATCCAGATGTTACAGAGAAACATCTGAGTCTTATCAGTATACTGATGAGTCCCCTAGTGACTGCTCCAAACAGCTTCATATAAATGTTAAACATCATTGGCACTCCACAGAACAAATGTTAGGGGACTGACATGCCGCTCCCTAAAAACTGGCCCCATAGGGAGGAGTGGAACTAGTGATGTACAGTGCTCTCGACACTCAGGCCATGGAGCTGGTCCAAGGATATCATGGTCGAAGTTATCAAAGGCCACAGAAATATCAAGCCAAGAGAACAGGATCTCTCTCTCTCTCTCAACCAAGGCCAATTCAGTTCCAAAATGAGGCCTGACCCAGACTGAAATGGATCTAGATAATCGGTATCATTCTAGAATGCCTGCAGTTTCACCACCACGGCCTCTTGAGTACCTTCGTTAGAGAAGGGGTATTTGCAACCAGGCAGTAGTTGTCATGAACTATAGGGTCCTGGGTGGGTTGCTTTAGGAGTGGATGCACTTCTGCCTCCTGAAGAGCAGCAGGCACCACCCCCTCACATAAAGATGCATTCACCACACCCTGGACCTACCCAGTTATACTCCACTAGCTAGCTTAAATCAGCCACAAGGGACAAGGATCAAGACAGCACATAGTCAGTTCCACAATTGGACCCACCCCAAGAACGGCATGAGGGCTGGCGCCAGATGGCAGCCAAGTTGGGCCCCAGCTGAGGGCCCCTGTGGCCCAGATGGGGCCCTGAAGGGCTCTTCCTCGGGGTGGGAGGGTGGCACTCCCGTTCCATTATCCATAGTAGCATCGGGTCCTGCAACCCAACCCTGACATGGATTGCGGAGAGGGACCTCCCAGGTACAGACAGTGTGGGCTTCAATAAGCCCACCCGCACACCTCACCTACCTCTCCTGTCAGTGTGAATGCCATGCAACCTATGCGTGCATGCCTGCCATCACCCAAGATGGCGGTGGGGGCTTCTCTAAGAAGCTGATGCCCCCACTGCCATCTTGGTTGATGATGGGCCTGTTCACATGTCATTCACATGACACGAGAGGTAGGTGGGCCACGTGGATTATTATTTAGATCCATTCCAATCGGGCTTCAGGACTGGACATGGAACTGAAACAGCCTTGGTCGCTTTGGTGGATGATATGAGGAGGGCGTTGGATAGGGGAGAATATACCTTCCTCGTCCTCCTGGACCTCTCAGCGACCTTCGATACCGTTGACCACGGTATCTTGTTAAATCGTCTAGAGGGATTGGGAGTGGGGGGCACTGTTTTACGGTGGTTCCATTCCTATCTCTCAGGAAGATACCAACGGGTGGCATTGGGGGATGAGGTTTCAGACCCTTGGCCTCTTAATTGTGGAGTGCCACAGGGTTCTATCCTCTCCCCCATGCTATTTAACATCTATGTGAAGCCGCTGGGCGCCATCATCAGGAGTTTTGGGCTGCAGTGTCACCAATATGCAGATGACACTCAGCTCTATCTCTCATTTAAATCCTCACCAGAGTTGGCTGTGAAGACCATGTCCAAGTGCCTGGAGTCCGTGAGTGGATGGATGGGCGAAAACAGGCTGAAGCTAAACCCTGATAAGACCGAGGTGCTGCTTGTGGGTGACAAAAGAAGGTTGGGAGACATCGACTTGGTGCTTAATGGGGTGAAATTACCCCTGAAGGACCAGGTCTGCAGCCTGGGGGTCGTTCTTGACTCCCAGCTGTCCATGGAGGCTCAGGTTTCGGCAGTGAGCCGGGCAGCTTGGTATCAATTACACCTGATACAGAGACTGCGACCCTACCTTCCTGTACATCTGCTCCCACAGGTGGTACATGCCCTGGTCTCCTCTCGTTTAGACTACTGTAATGCGCTCTATGTGGGGTTACCCTTGAAAACGGTCTGGAAACTGCAGCTGGTACAGAATGCAGCGGCACGCTTAATTAAGCATAGCCGTCGCCGGGATCATATCACCCCAGTGTTAATAGATCTACACTGGCTACCAGTGGTTTACCAGGCCCAATTCAAGGTGTTGGTGTTGACCTTTAAAACCCTATACGGTTTCGGCCCAGTTTATCTGAAGGACCGCCTCCAGTATCACCAATTAGGCCGCCTTACAAGATCAGCCACACAGGACCTCCTCGCGGTCCCAGCGGTCAAAACAGCTAGGCTGGTGCGGACCAGGGAGAGGGCATTCTCAGTTGTGGCCCCCACCCTCTGGAATTCTCTCCCTTATGATCTTCGACATGCCTCCTCCCTGTTGGATTTTCGCCGAGCTTTAAAGACCTGGCTCTTCAGGCAGGCCTACAAGAATTTTGGGGTGGATTAGCTTTTTGATATATTAATTAATTGATGGTTTGATGTTAGATTAATTGATGATTGTGTTTTTAGATTGTATATTGTATTTTATCATGCTGTTGTAAGTCGCCTAGAGTGTCCGTTAATTCGGACAGATAGGCGACTAACAAATAATTTATTATTATTATTATTATTATTGTCTTTATTTATACCCCGCCATTTTTCCAAAACTGGAACTCACGGCGGCTTCCAGATAAAAATACATATAATTAAAAACATATAAAGTCTACATTAAAATAAAATTAAACTATTTCCAATATTAAAACCATACACACATATAGCTAAAAGAGTTCAAACTAGTTTAAAAATAATATAATAGACATTAGCAATGCAGCACCCTTCACACGCTATCCTTAACAGCCTTCACTTCCAAAGGCTTGTTGGAATAAGAAGGTCTTTGCTTGTCGGCGGAAGGACTGCAAGGAGGACTGCAGTTGTGAACCGCCCAGAGAGCTTCGGCTATGGGGCGGTATAGAAATTTAATAAATAAATAAATAAATAAATAAATATTCTTACCTCCCTAGAAAGGGAATTCCAAAGCCTAGGGGCAGCCACCAAGAAGGCCCTCTCACGCGCCCCCACTAGTCATACTTGAGAAGATGTGGGTATTAAGAGAAGGGCCTCTCCTGAGGATATCAGGGCCTGGGCAGGCTCATACAGGGAGATACGGTCTGATAAATAGCCTGGACCTAAGCCGTATAGGGCTTTATAGGTCATCACCAGCACTTTGAATTGTGTCCGGAAACAGACTGGCAACCAGTGGAGCTTTTTTAACAGGGGGGTAGTATGGTCCCTGTAACCAGCCCCAGTTAACATTCTGGCTGCAGCACGTTGTACCAACTGAAGTTTCCGAACAGTCTTCAGAGGCAGCCCCACGTAGAGTGTGTTACAGTAATCTAAATGGGAGGTAACTAAGGCATGTGTCACCGTGGCCAGATCAGACGGCTCAAGGAACGGGCGCAGTTGGATGGGCTTATTAGCCCTGAGCTGCCTATATGGGGTGGGGTTGGGCTACGGTGCCATGGGCCCAGGGCAGACTGGTGCCCATGGGCCATGCTTGGCGCTGGCCCTGAATGGCACCAAGATCATTCTAATGTCTGCTATATAGCTAGATGAGGACTAAATGCAAATAAGCCTCTTTTGCTGCCTGTACTGCCATGTGATAGGCATAATTATGCCCTTCTAACAAGTTTGATTAACTTTGCAGAGTCTTGCACCACTTGTGCTCCAGTTGTCAACTGGTGTGTTTCATTCTCCATAACTCTCTGGAATACCAGGGGATTGAATGGGCTCCACAACTTTGGACAGAGCTTGGAAAAGTTACTTTTTTGAACTACAACTCCCATCAGCCCCAGCCAGCATGGCCACTGGATTGGGCTGATGGGAGTTGTAGTTCAAAAAAGTAACTTTTCCAAGCTCTGACTTTGGAGAGGGCACTTCGGAGAAATTGTGTCTATGGCCCATGGCATCTAGCCATTCCATAGTGAGACTAGGGTTTTGAATCACTAGTTCTATCCCCTGGATACCTCCCAGGGCATTCAGGAATGTATTGGATCATCCAAATGGGTCACCAGACACCTGCAGGGTGGAACTGCCACCATGAATCCAGAACTCATCAGGAAGTTGTGTGGCCATGACAATGGGGTTATCTGAATCCGTCCTGTCTTTAGATCACCCAACTCACAGCTTTGGGCAAATAGTAGATTGAAAGTGTATGCTGCTCAAACTCTATGTGTTGTGTCAACACATAAGAATATAATATGTGCTGGGTATAATATAGGCCCAGAGAGTTGTACACTCTCCCGAGAAGTGAGAAGCTCCACATTTTTCATAAAGTCTCTAAGACATGCATCTAAACCAGAGCTTGGAAAAGTTACTTTTTTTGAACTACAACTCCCATCAGCCCAATCCAGTGGCCATGCTGGCTGGGGCTGATGGGAGTTGTAGTTCAAAAAAGTAACTTTTCCAAGCTCTGATCTAAACACACAATAATCATGCCAGATTAGTTGAAGCCTGGAGAAGATGAGGAGCTGTGTCATTCAGAAACCTTCCCCACTGGATGGATGCAAGAAGGGGAATGATGTCACAGGAAGGACCTGTCAGACCACTGAGTGAGACAACTTGCCTCTTGCCTTTCCTAACTGTTAGTGCTTTGTTTTTCACATACTAAAGCAGAGGCTTTACATTGCCGTTGGGGACAGAAAGACCACCAGTGCCCAAGAAGAAGCACCATGAGCAGGGTCCAAAAGAGCTGCATCACCATAATAACCTCCACCACCGTGGGTATGTGCCAACTGTCACTATTTTGCAGGAGGAATTCAAGTGCATACTGGAACTTTAGCACATGTCAGAACGGGAAAAGTAAGCAGAGGCATTAAGAAACAGTTTGATTTGTACTGTATGCTAGCTGAGAGGCCAAGTTGTTTTCCTTTGAAACAGAAGCATCTGATCACCTTAGGAAAGGACCAACTCTTCTTGCACAGCTTTGCTGTAACAAATGCCTGTTGCCCTTCTGCCTCTCGGGAGCTGCTGTTCCCACTAACACCACCTCCTCTTTCTTGGTGGTGCCGATAATGATAATGTTATTTGTTATTTAATTTTATTTGTTATTATAATGTTATTTGTTATTTAATTTAACTTTTGTAAATTGTATTGCTTTTATTGTATTTTTATATTGTATTTTTATACCTGTGTTTGTTTGTTTTTGTAAGCCGCCTTGAGGGCCTTTGGCCGAAAGGCAGGGTATAAATAAAATGTAACAATAACAACAACAACAGCAATAATAATAAAATGGTTCAGGCTACGCCTGTAAGTATTTTTTAGTATTATACTTTATAATTTAGTATTTATAAAATATCTACCCAAACCTCTGGGACTGGACAGGCTTAACTATAGATTTCAGTTTGTATTGGACTAGATTCAGAAAGCAAATCCCTCCCAGAAAAACCACATTATAAATAAAATGTTACTACAGTAGTAATTGCCAGGTTGTTATTAACAATTCTCACTAACAGAACTTTACTATCATAAGCCCATCTTTGAATTCAGCTTTCTCTGAATTTTAAAACCTTGCAAAACTCTTGTTTTGCATTGTCCTAAACCCCTACTGCTAGCAAGTCACAATGCTCTTATGAGCTTTGGTGATCAAATGGTATGGTTAGCCACATCATTGTGAAAAGTACATCAGTACATTTTTGTTGAATCTAGAATCCAGAATCTGTTGAACTCCAACTCTCATCAGCCCCAGCCAGCGTGGTCAATAGTCAAGGATGATAGGAGCTAGAGGCCCGTAACATCTGGAGGGCACCATATTGGCTACCCCGATCCAGCATACACTACTTGTAGAAGGTTTCATGTGAGTGAAGGTGGAGTCCATCTGAAAAAGTCAGGTTGTTGATGTCTCCTTAAAAACATCGTAAATTATTACTTTATTATAAACAGAAAAAATAGTATGTACTGCCTTCAAGTCGATTCCGACTTATGGAGACCCTATGAATAGGGTTTTCATGAGGCTGAGAGGCAGTGACTGGCCAAGGTCACCCAGTGAGCTTCATGGCTGTGTGGGGATTCAAATCCTGGTCTCCCAGGTGGTAGTCCAACACCTTAACCATTACATCACACTACATAAAAAATAGTATACCTAAGCTGCACAAATAGTATTTTTAATCTTTAACAAATTAATATTCACAGGCAGAGAGAGGGTATGTAAATAAAACAAATAATTGTAACCACCATTCAACACAGAGGCTTGAAAAAATGTCTAAAACTGATAAAGCTTTAAAATTGTCAAACGATGCTGAAGAATGTATTTGGCTAGCAGATGTAAATTCCTACATCCACTTACTTGGAAGAAAGCCCCATTGAACACAGTCCAGTTTAGTTTTGAGTAGTCGTGCATAGGATTGCCATGGGGCAGAGCAATCCAGATACCAGGGAACTGGGGGAAGGGGGCTGGTGGAGGAGGAACTGGTGGATCCTTCTCCTGCTCAGGAGCCGCCACCCTGGCTGAACCCTGGCTCCCCTGGGAGCCACGAGCATGAGCTGTTCGGGAGTGTCGGTTCCAATGAATCAGCCTCCCAGGGCGTAGCCATTCCTCTTAGAGGCCTATTATATTTTTTTTACAAGTTGCCAGGTGGAGTGGGACCTAGGGGAGGACTCTGAACGCGAGGAGGATCTCGTGTAAGTTCCCCCATGGCTCCTCCCCCCATGGCTCCTTCCCCCCTGGAACACCCCATTTTCAGTACTTCTGCTGGTGCTCTGTCCACTGGGCTGGCAGGTCCCTGGTGGAGTCCTGGCAGCTATGGCAGGCTCCTGGTGGCACCAAGGCTCAGCCACAGTGAAGGGCTGCTGCCAGCAGAGGCCAGCAGAGCCTGGCACAGCCAGGAGCCTACTGGTGCCACTGGGGATCCACGACATCCAGCTCACACCAGCCCGGCGGAAAGGTGAGTTGGATTGCGCCCTAAGTCACATCTGCTTTAAAAAAAGACTATACATAATTAATTAATTTGTGCTTGCAGCATCCACAAATGTTGAAAGTATTCCATCTGTATACATTAAAGTAAAAATGTATTCTCGACTGTGATATCTTTTTAGGGGGCTTTCTTGGTAGAGGAGCAGAGGAAGTCTTTTAGCAAGCACTTTAAACAAACAAATTTGAACAGTCTAACCTAAGATGCATTTACATTGTTAAGCAATCATATTAATTAAGCAATCAGTTAATTTAGCTGAATTAAAGCCAAATATTTAAGCTTAACTGGCTTCTGATCTTTTTTTATGTATAAGCCTCCCTACATGAATTAAAACACTTCTGACAGTTGTGGAGGTTAAATGCTCCCATAAATGTTCCTCTGGAGGAAAGTGAAAATCTTACTGCCCTGTTGCCTGAAAGCTTTCCCTCCCAAGTCATTGTGTGGCATCCACATCATACATTTAAAGCAGATGGCTTTTCCCCAAAGAATCTTGGGAACTGTAGTTTACCCCTCATAGCACTACAATTCTCTGCACCCTTAACAAACTACTCTACAATGTCACAGAATTTTCATGAACATTCTAACAACAGGTCCCCCTCCCCGATGAATGACCATTACAGAGAGTGGGACAAGAGGAGTGCAACCTTGCTCCTGCTTCTTGATCTCTCTGCAGCTTTCTGTATCATTGACTGTGATACCCTTGTGGGCTGGCTCTGTGGAATGGGAATTGGAGGCACTGTATTGCAGCAGTTCCAGTCCTACCAATGGGACCAAGTCCAGAGAGGAGTATTGGGAGAGTGCTTTTTGATCCCATGGCACTATTTTATCTCCAAGGCTATTTCACATGTATTAAGAAGCTGCTAGGAGCGGTCATTAGGAGTTTGGGGGCAAGGTGACATCAGCATATTGATGACACTCAGCTCTATTTCTCCATAACATCTGAATCAGGAGAGGCCATGTGAGCCCTGGACCAATACCTGGGCGCAGTGGTGGGATGGATAAAGAAAAATAAGTTTGAATCCTGGCAAGACAGTGAGTGGTTCCTGTCTCCAAAAAATTGGACAATTTCCTGCCCTGGATGGGGTTGCACTCCCTCTGATGGAGCAGGTATGCAGTCTGGATCCAGTTTTGTCACTGGAGGCCCAGGTAGCCTCAATGGCTACATGCCTTTTACCCGCTGCATTTGGTATGCCAGCTACAACTGCTCCTGGGCCAGGAGAGCTTGACCACAATAGTTCAAGCATTGGTGACTTCAGACCTGAATTACTGAAAGGCACTCCATGTGGGTCTTCCCTTGTGCCTGGCTAGAAAACTGCAGTTAGTGCAGAATGCTGCAGCACAGTTGCTGACAGGAATGACACCCTGTCGGCATGCAACACCTCTGCACTGGCTCCCAATTTGTTATTGGACCAAGTGCAAGATGTTATTATTGGTATATAAAACCCTTAACAGCTTGGGACGAGTTTACCTGTGGGATTGCCTTACCCCATACATGCCCACTTGACTGCTTCAATCTGCAGAACTGGCACTGTTAACAGGGACCTCATAATAAATGTTCCGCACTTAAAAGAAATAATTGTTTTAGTGTGGCAGCACCTACACTTTGCAACTCCCTACCTGTTGACGTCACGCAGGCTCCTTTGCTCTATTCTTTTTAGCACCTGCTTAAAACATTTTTGTTTAGGCAAGCCTATCCAGACACATAGATGCTTATGTGTTTTAAAAATTTTTTAGTTTCTGCTGATTTTAATTGTCTTTTGAATGTTTAAAGCAGTAGTAAGAGAGTAGATACTGTGTTCTGTTTTGTACTGTAAGTCATCTAAGCTTTAAATAAAGATTATGCATAATTCCTAATTCATGGTTTGTGGATTCATAAATATCTAAAGTATTCCAAGGCTATACACTTAAAAAAACAACCTGATAGCAATAAGAGGATAAGAGCTGGAAAGCTGACTGAAAAGAGGCCTCAGAAAACAAGGGAGCGAAATGATTAGGAGGAGAGCAGATGCGGGGCGGGCAGATGGGCGGGGTGTGTGTGTGAGGCACAAGGTAAGCAGTTGACAGAGAAGCCAGAGAATGTGGATGTACATCCTAGAGGGTTAAATGGAGAGAGAGAAAGGAGAGGAAGGGTGTTTGGGAAAGGAAGAGCCAAGGAGAAAGGAGGCTTGGGAAGAATCCCATCTGCTGCATATGGACAAGAAGGCAAAGGTGATGGAAAAACAAGGAAACAATAGTCACAAGGGATGTGTGGATTTATATCACTTTTCACGTTTCCCTTTGATGTCTGATTTGTACATAGCACTGAAGTTCTGAACACATCATGCTGTTTTTTAAATTCTCACAGATAAACCATGGGATATCTGACCCTATAATAACCCACCATAACTAATACACTTAAGGTGCATGGGAGGGCAGGAACCTGACACGCGCATCGTAACTTCTGTTATCTAGCACAAGTGGCCATAGGTTGTGTTTACAGGCAAGCTGTAAATTTCTCCCTCTGTACTTTCAGTAAACAGTAGTTCATAGTAGGCTTCCAGTGACCTTGTGTAATTGTATCTCTTCATCTCTTTCTCCAACACAGGGTTACTTGGGAGGTGAGCTGAGATTTCAGGAAAGTTCTTTCTTTCCCAACTTCTTCACACATTTCTCTTAGTGGAGCCAGGATAGATTGCCTTTGCAGCCCCCCCCCCATTCCAATTTCTTGTTCCAATGCTTTCACAAGAGGTACATTTTATTTTGGTCTTTCCTGCTGCTGGGATTAGGAAATTTTTTTAGTAATTTGATTTTAGCCATCATTGGTTATTTTTCTCTCTCACTGGCCTGGTTTGCACATAGCACTATGCCATAGTTTATTTAAACTATGCTTTGTTTAATAAACCATGAGTTACTCACAAGTTGTCCCATAGATGATCAAACAAACCATGCTTTGTTTCTCAGCTGTTCTTGGCTTGTGCCTGTGTACTTTGGTGAAGGTCTGGGATGGGGTGGTCAAATAAACCATGGTTAAGGAAGCTGCTGAGTTCATACATAATACGAAGCCATAATTAGATCAAAGGTTCAGAAGTCAGCAACAAACTTTTACTTCAGACTGTGGTCTGTTGGCAGTAAACAAATCATAGTTAAGATGCTGGGCTGTAAACCCACAATGCTAGCTAAGCCACAATTTAATAAACCATGGTTTTGCATTATGTGAGAAACAGCAGGCCTCTTTTAATATTCTTATGCCTGTTTTCAGAATGCAGGTTTTAATTCAGTGGAGAATTTCTGGTAAAGGAGAGGAGTGCTAGGCTATACTGCCATTTTGTCTTGCTGTGCACTGGGAAATCATTTTGAGGATCATGTTAGGATAACGTTTCCATGATTACAGTCCTAGATGTTTCTATCAGGAAAGCTCTGACTAAGAGGGGAACGAAAGGCAAAGAAAAGGTGAGCATAATTTCAATATATATGGAAAAGACTGAAAGGCACAACCTCTGATGCTCTGCTGGTTTCACAATCATGATTATTGCAAATTACTATACAGTATAGGTAGCTAAGTAATATATAGCAGCTTTATAGTGCTTCAGAGAAGGGTGGGAAGAAGGGAGATTGGAATTTGCTGGTATATCATTGGATAATTCAAAGTAGATTAACAACAGCTTCTGACTCCCAATTATTTAAGAATAGCAACAACCAAAAAGGCTTTCCCCCACCTAAATTAGGATAACAGAATCCTTGATCTGTAGTAACTAAGATATAGATTTGTATTTGTATTTATAGATACTCCAGTATATGCTTTGTGGGATGCAGTAGGTATTTAAACTTCTTGGAGAGCTCTTTTGTGGGACTGAAAGATATCTATCTATCTATCTATCTATCTATCTATCTATCTATCTATCTATCTATCTATCTATCTATCTATCTATCTATCTATCTAAATGAATAAATTGATCCCCACCACGACTTTGCGCCTGGTTCCAATTAAAACCAGAATACTAGTGAAAAAAGGAAGGGGCATAGCAGATTCTGTGAGCCTGAAGTCTGTCCATGCCTGCTGTAGAGTACTCAAGGCATTTGCTAAAACAGTTCTGTAAAGTAGGGAATTAAGCAAATTCATGGAGGATAAGGTTATCAATGGCTTAAAGTCATTAGGGCTCTAGGATCAGAGGTAGCATGCCTCTGGATACCCAGCTGGGAACAATAGCAGGAAAGGGCTCTTGCCCTCATGTCCTGTTTGTGGGTTTCCCAGAGCCATTGGCCCCTGTGGATGCTGTACTACAGGGGTAGCCAATGTGGTGACTTCCAGATGTAACTGAACTATAACTCCCATCATCCCTGACTATTGGCCATGCTGGCTGGGGCTGATGGGAGCTGGAGTCCAACAACATCTGAAGGGCACCATGTTGGTTACCCCCTGCTGTACTAGATAGAGTTTGGTCTGAACCAGCAGGGCTGTTCTTATGTCCTTATGACTCCCCCCCCCCCGCAGAATATATGCAGCGCAGGAAAGTGACTGCTGCGCGCAATGCTTGCAAAACCTGTATTTCATCTAAATTACAGATGGCCGACAACTTTTATCTGAGGCACCAAATCAACCCCAGCCAAGGGGCTCAAGCAATCTTCTGTTTTGTTTCTCTTCAAACAGGAGTTCCTCTTTGAACTAGAATCCCACATGCCTGCTCCTTTTTATTTTAAAGCCCTTTTCAAGCATTTTAATGGCAAATGTTATGCACATTTTCTTACTGAAGCAGCAGCTTTGCAGATGTCTCTACAGGCCTTTTTTCTGGACTCTGGGGGTATCTCCAGGTGGGTGTTTATTCTGAGACTGGGGCTCTTCCATACAAGTTTTTTTTTGCAGCATCTACATGACGTTGTTGTTATCAAAATGCCATCCTGTATTTCTCCCCATGTAATATGGATTTACCTTTCTGGGGGAAATCTGATTTAAAAAAAAAAAACACACCTGCTGCTAATGTCCCATTTGCAATACCTGAATGTTACATTTACAATATTAAGTCCCCATCTGGAATCACCCTAGTTCAAAAAGGCAGAATAGGCCAAATTTTTGTTTTTTGCTTTGGACTCAGCTGCTTTTGTCTGTAGTAGGGAAGAGGAGGAACCAAGGCTATTGCAAGAGTGAGTAACTGGTGGCACCTCACAAGCTTATTGTGAGCATAGGCACAGTATGAGCTGGAAAGGTGTTTTCCAGTCACAGGTGGTACCATACAGACCTGCCTTTGAGAAGCAGAGGCCACTACAGACAGTCTTCTGTATATATGTTGCCTCATTCAGAGCATAATCCCACACAAGTTGCACCAACGATGCAACAGTTTAAATGGACCCCCAAATGAGCAGAGTATTGGACTGCTCTGCATAGCTGCAGCCCTTCAAACACATACCTGAGAGTAAGTTTTACTGAACACACTGGGATTACTTCCAAGTAAGCATGCATAGGATTGCGCTGCATGAGATCTACCAGTGACCCATTCGTCAGTGTGAATTGTCCAGGAATTAAAGAGTATTAAGAACTTGCAATGGGTTTCTAAACTGAAATGCCTATATGTGTGAATATGGCCTTGATAATTAGGAAGAAAACCCCTGAGCAACAACAATAATGTTAGGAAATATTAATCTGAAATTTATCCCTTTTGGGCTTTGCACTATTTAAGAGGAATTTCTGAGGAAAGTGCAACATCTCATAAAGAAATGGGTTAAGTTAAATTTGGTACACTAAAAACAACAAAAGTGGTGGCTGTTTTGTTTTGACTGCATTATTAATAGTTTACAGTGCAATCCTGTACTGTACTTACTCAGGAGTAAGTGCCATTTAGTTAGGCTTACTTCTGTAGCTGCTATCCTATGCTCACCTTACCTTGGGAATACACTCCATTGAACTCAACAGCATTTACTTCTGAGTAGACATATATAGGCTTGTGCACTGTTAGCGTGTCATATGCGAGTTAACTTTTGCATAAAGACCCTATTTATTTATTCAGTTTTTATGCTACCCTTCTGCCTGGGTGGATGGTTTACAAAAGTTGGAAATAGAATGAAGATACAATGTCAACAAAATCCTGAACACAATTATCATTGTTGTTGGATTATTGTCATGTAATTTATTTTTATCTGAAGCACTTAAGTTTGTTTGAAATAGACTTATCTGTTTTGTTTTTAACACATTGAGTTTTAAACCACTGTAATCTGCCCTGGGACCTGCTGCTGAAAGGCAGGTAGCAGTACTAATAGTAGTAGTAGTAGTAATATTATTATTATTATTATTATTATTTTGGAATTGAAGCTGCAGTCATTTTTATAGGGGTGTTATCTGTGTTAGGCCTATGGGCAGAAACTAGCTTATTAACGCCAGTCTAACACAGAAGAGCAGATGAAAAAAGAAGCGAAAGAGCATGTTTTTTCTTGGAATTTGTACCGCTAGTGGCGCATGCCTAAAATAAGGCGCTCCCTCTTCTCTAGCAACAGTAAACTGCCCGGCAAATTTGGAGCAGGCATATTTACGGCAGGGTTATAGCGATAACAGCCTCTTTCCTTATCTAGACAGGACAGGACTTGAAGCAGCGAAATAACTAGTGGTGGAAAGAGATTTATTTTCCCAGATCTGTCCCTTCCTTTACTTCTCCCTGCACCCCTCTTCCGTAGTGGTACAGTCCACTTGGAGGCGGAGCTTACTTAGGAGTGAGAGTGAGGGGGTTTGTGTCGCGCATGTGCATACTTTTCTGTGTAGTGCGTGAGCTGCTGTCTTGCTGTTTTACCGTTGTTGTCTTCTGTTGGGCGTTCCGTTTCTGCCGCTCGCGATCCTCCTCCTCCGCCTTCGCCCCTCCGAGTCCGCGCCATGGCAGACCCTCGCCTCAGGCAGATCAAAATAAAAACGGGAGTAGTAAAGCGGTGAGTATCCGATGGTCCAGGCCTTGGCTGCCTTATGCGCCCTTCATCGGGCGGCGTGAGCGGAAGGGAGCCTGGGAGGTGAGTGGTCTTGACCCAAAGGGTGAGGTATGACTGAGGGAGGAGGAGGAGCATGTCCCTAAGGGAACGAGTTGCTGTGTCATCCTAGCGTTAGCTGTCGAAGTGCATCAGCTCAAGGCCAGGATTACGTAAGATTGAAGCGTTGCGTGTGTGGTATGCCGTTCTTCATCCAAGGTGTCCAGAAGAACAGTGTCATCGGCCCATTTGATCACCACCTGAAGTGGGTTAGGGCAATGGTCCTCAGCTTTTTCAGATTTGGGACCCACTTTTAACCCAAATGCATTTGCGGACTCATTTCTTAACCTTTCCTCCCATATGAAACAGTTTTTATATATATGTAACTCTCTTATATATGTTACTGTACTGTAAATAACTTAAGGATGCCTCATGGGAAGTGAATCAATTAATCAACAAAATACTTCCATAGTGGTAGGACTCCTGTTTGGGACCCACCTTGAGACAGGCAAATCCCATATTGGGTCGCAGCACACCAATTGAAGTCCATTGGGGGCAAGGTTAAGAAATGGACATCTGACTGGGTGGGTGGGGGTTGAGCCTAGATCTGCCAAGTTCTGGCACTTTAACTACTATCCCCCTCAATATGTATATTGACCTCTCAACCCCAGGAGCTGTTTTCAGCATAAGGTAAATAGTAATGACACTGAGCATATGTAGCACTTTCCCTCTCATAGCTACAGGGCCCCCCCCAAAAAAAATCCTGCAGGTGTGTAGGATTAGGAGGTATAACCTCTAGGTCAGTGTTGTGGCTGCCAAGTAGTCTTAATTCCTGTCCCATCAGAAGTGAAGTGGTGCCTTAAAAGGCTTATTTCTTAAAGACTGATGATATAAATTGTGTTAGTGTTATAGGTGGAATCAGAGAGCACAAGTTACCTCAAAATGAATAATCTGGGTTAAAGAAGTGTGTTGTGTACAAACAAAGCACTGGAGTGCCTGCAAGGAATTCTTGTTTAAGAATGCATATTTTTTATCTGGATTACTTAACATGAAATAATGGCCATTTCTGTTTTTTGGTCACAGTCACCGATTCAAGAACTCCACACAAAGGTAGTTTGAGACACAAATGTGCACCATGTGGCAAATATGTCCACCCTCGTCTGATGACTTTTTGCTTAAGCAGTCCTATAAAATGGTAGCATCAAGATCATTTAGATTTGTGAAACTGTCAGAACATACTATCTACATATATGTGTGAATTAGTTTTATCTTGATATAGAAATATAGAGGTAGTTATATTTATTAAAGGAAACCAGTCTAGATTAATCTTGATTGTATGTGCCCAGGTGAATAGTGGGAAAGATGAATAGAGGCACCTTATTTAAGACTTATCCCTCATTTCAGAATATCACAAATCCATAGAAAAATAATGAACATTCATTGTTTTTGAAAACCTCATCTCAGTGGCAAAGAACAGCAATCACTGGCTGCAACTTCTGTTGTATGCTAGTAATGGGGGTGAGGTTGGTCAATTTTGAGATTTTGATCTGATAACCACACTGCTGAAGAGTGGGAGATGCTGACTCGGCTCTCGACTCATGTACTACCCAGGACCCTTTTTCTTTAGTGCAGACTGAAAATGGAAATGGACTGCCTTCAGGTCGATCCCGACTTATGGCGACCCTATGAATAGGGTTTTCATGGTAAGTGGTATTCAGAGGGGGTTTAGCATTGCCTTCCTCTGCGGCTGAGAGGCAGTGACTGGCCCAAGGTCACCCAGTGAGCTTTATGGCTGTGTGGGGATTCAAACCCTGTTCTCCCAGGTCGTAGTCCAACACTAACCACTACACCACACTGGCTGTCATAGTACTACTGTGTTTCTAATTGGAGTCCCACCTCTGAAGACTGGTTCAAGGCCCAGTCATGTAATTACTGTTTATGTAAAACCAAATAGGCAATGTGTTTGCTGTCACACGTATATTTATGTTCTTGTTCCACGTATGAAAAAACACCTGATTCCACCAAACCAACTTAATGCTCAAGTAGCTTTGACTGAAAGAGAGTAACTAGTATTTTCTTAGGGTTGCCAAGTGTCCTTCATTTTAATATGATGCATCATAGAATTAGAGATGCATTAGAACAGGGGTTCCCAAAATGTCCATGGACCACCAGTTGTCTGCGAGCTTGATTCAGGTGGTCTATGGCATGTCTAAAAATACAATATAAATCATGCAGCATCTAGCACAGCACATTACAATTGGTCCAACAGACAGAATAATCATTGAGTGGTCTGCCAAGATCTACAGCAGTTTTCAGGTGGTCCATAGGGGAAAAGATTTGGGAACCACTGCATTAAAATATAATAAATTCCATTTGTTTCGGCACCCAGTGCATCAGAACACTATATTAAACTTAGGGCAAATCCATGAAGGTTTTTTGTTTTGTTTTCAAATTTTTACTTGGTACACTGTTAGCATGGCAGTAGCGTGTGGTCGACAGCCAAAGTGTTTGTTTATATAAAATGTTAACATGTTGTAATACTGTTAACAGGAAGACACAAGTAAAGACCTGCAATGAAGTGTTGCAGTGCATCCCCAGTTCCTGACAGGAGTGTTTCTCATCAGGGTTTGAGCCAGCCTGGAACAGGAGATTTGTAGTGCTGTTTGCAGCACATAGGGGTAAAAGTTTCAGGATACAGTTTAGGGGGAAAGGACAGGGTGTTTTGGGATTTTTTAAATAAATTAATTTACTTTTATTTGCCTACAGAGTCCCCCAAATACATGTCTTAGTTGTTTTCCAGTAGAAGGAAGCAAGCATAATGGCTTACAGAACATTTTATACAAGAATTTTATTTATTTATTTTATTTATTTATTTTATTCGATTTCTGTACCGCCCACAACCAAAAGGCTCTCAGGGCGGTGCACAACAGAATCTCAGGCAAAATAATGGTGCACTGTAGACAGTCTGAAAGTTCAGGGAATTTCAAAAGTGACATGAAATGGCTTCAGGAATGTATGTGGCTACTGTTTTTTTTTAAGTACAGAAGCGAAACAGCCTTCACTTGGAAACCTGAAGGACTAGCTTCTGCTGCTGAGCCTGCCTAAACTCATCTGATGCCCTCTTCTGTGTGCTCCTGCTGTCTGAATTGAGGTGGATGATGACAGGGAAGAGAATCTTTTGGGTTATGGCATTCAGTCTGTAGAATGCTCTCCTGGAGTGGCTTGCTTGGTGCCAATTTTATTTCAGCACCAGCAAAGAACTTTTTATTTTCTTTGGGGAGGGGGATTCCTTTTGCGGGGAGGAAATTTTGGGGGAAATTGAAATATATGCAGTATTTACTTTTTTATCAAATCTTACTGCTTTAACAACATAAAATACATGAAAAATAACAGCATATAAAATTATACTACTTGGCATATTTATGAACTTTGCAAGCATATCCAGGTTTACTCAGAAATAATATCCACTCTGTTTAAAACCCACACCTGAGATAATGTATGCCAGATATGGGGCAGGTGGGCACGGCTTGGTGGAAATGGCCTCATGGGCCAAATTCGGATTGTCACCGGACTCCATTAGGGTCGGAGCTTCGCTATGCCTGGCCTGCAGTATATGCAGAAGTTATAATTCTTTAATGCTATAGATCACTGGTAGCCAAACTGGTCCCTTCCAGGTGTTGCTGATAAAGCTGTTTGCATACCGTCAGTGGACATGCTGAGTAGGGCTGATGCGAGTTGGAGGCCAACATCTGGCATGCACCATGTTGGCCATGTTTGTTGTAGATAGGCTTACATTATATACTACACATTTTGAGTGTGGGGGAAAAGCATTTCACTTGTTCCAAAACAGAAAATTTCATTTTTTTCCATTGGAAAAAATAGATTCAAAGTCCTCGGGGCTGAAAAAAAACATGGGAGGGGAACCCAGTTTCTTCCTGGTCCTTCACATCTCTAGCTCAGGTTCTTCAACATACAATGTAGGTTAACTTGGCTTTATATGTTTCATTGAAACTTATGGCCTTATCTTAATTACTGCTTCTGCTGTTTTATATGTGCTGTTGACTGTTTTGTTGTATGTTGCCCTGACAATTTTTATCAAAGGACTGAATAGGAACTTGCAAATAAATGAACATATATATATATACAAGTATTTGTTTATTGCATGTATATATTGTCTTTCTGCCATTGTACTCAGTGCAGTTTACAATTTAAAATAATGGCTTAGCCATAGTTTCTGTGTCCTGGGATTTTGTAACATTTTTCAAATATTAATTCAAAAGTTAATTGCATTATGATAATGGACATATGTATACTGATCAATGTGTACTCTGCATTAGGATTTTTTTAAAGAGAAGTTAATTTTGGTAATCTGTCTATTGTGAATTTGGCAATTTTGATTTTTGCAAATGTGTCAACTGCTATGATTTGCCTACATTATCACCCAGTGCAATAGTTTGAAACAAAAAAACTGAGAGTTTAGGAGTTAGCTAAACTAAGAAATGACAAGGGTAGAACAAAAGCTATTCTCTAGAAATCTAATACAGAAGTCAGAGGATTTTTTGTTTGCTGTAGGAGTATATATCAGGGGTCACCAACTTTTTGGGACCAGGAGGCACATTTCAAATTATGAGAGAATGCTGAGTATGCCAGTCACAAAATGTCTGCCATGGGGACATGGCATAACACAACATTAGGAAAAATACAGTTACTGCTGCTTCTCTGCCCCCTTCCCATGTTTACCATGGCAAGTCAGGTATATCCTGCTTTTCCTGATTATGAAGTTACATGTCATGGGCTCTGCAGAGTGCTCCTGGAGTGATAAGGAAGAGGAGGAGGGGATCTGGGACCCTGGGGAAGGGATCCAGTGGGTTATAGAGGCAGGAGGTTGAAATAGGAGAAGGCTTCAGCATGTTAGACAGTGATGGCTCTGCCCCTTTAGTTTCAGTTCCAACTAAAGAAACTCTGCTATCTGACGAGCTGGCCCCTGTTCCCCAGCCAACGCTGCCAACGCCACTTGAGGAGGGGATTTGGGGGCTGGACCAGAGACAGTGTTTGAGGAAGATCTGTCTGACCTGCATCTGCCCCCATCATCAAGGATGTACCGGCGGATGTGCAGACAGGCACAATTAGCGCTCATTCTCCACCCTGTTTGTAGGAGCACCTACGCTAATCCATTCTGTTCCATTCAGAAACACCTTCCCCAAGCAAATAGAGAGCCCATCCTCAGCCTTCTTAAAAGGTCTTGAGAGGTATGTCTGGTTGCTGCAACAACATCTGAGCTCGAGTAGTCATGCTCCGTACTGCTGTGTAGAGATGCAGAATCCTGTGTAACCTGTGTAAGCTGATGGATGAAACGTTTTAAGCAGAAATTCCATATTAAGCCTAATGGAGAAAAACACACCAGTGAATCTGAGTCTGAATCCAATGGGGTTGGCCAGGACAATGCAGCTGTCAAAGGCACAATAACCCTGTTTTCCCTAATGCCAATCCTACACCAAAGCCTAGACTGTCATCCTATACCCACTTACCAGGAAGTAAATTGAGAAATAAATAAATAAACGGGAAATAAAGAATGGGAAAGAACAAAGGACAAGTATAAGTAGCCCTGTGACTAATGATGCAACTGGGTCAAAGCCAAAAGAAAGCCCAAAAGATGATGCGCAGAGATGCGAGAGTCCGGAGTTGTACGACACACACAATAGGAACATGGAATGTGAGAAGCATGAACCAGGGAAAGTTAGAAATTTTCAGGCAAGAAATGGAATGTATCAACATTACAATACTTGGTGTGAGTGAATTAAAATGGACAGGAATGGGACATTTTCAGTCAGGCAACCAGGGCTGTGGAGTCGAATGTGCTGATAATCATGGGGGACTGGAATGCAAAAGTAAGGAACAGAAGAACTAGGAATTGTAGGGAGATGGGGCTTAGAAGACAGAAATGAAGCAGCAGAAGAAAGCCTTATTGAATTCTGTGAAGCCAATAATTTGTTTCTTGCGAACACATTTTTTGAGCAACCGGAAAGACGACTGTACACGTGGACATCACCAAATGGTCAATATAGGAACCAAATTGATTATATAATTGGTAGCAGAAGATGGAGAAGTTCCAAACAGGACCAGGAGCAGACTGTGGTACAGATCATGAACTAGTCGTATCGAAAATCAGAGTAAAGCTAAAGAAAAACAACAATGCAATCATAATGCCAAAATACAATTTAAATAACATCCTAGAAGAATATAAAGATCAAATAAGGAACAGATTTGAGGCTTTAAACTTAGTTGACAAAGAACCAGAAGGACTATGGAGTGAAGTCAGAGACATTATCAGGGAAGAATGCAAAAAGACAATACCTCTAGTTAAAAGGGGAGAAAGACCTCAATGGATGACTGAAGAAACACTTCAAATGGTTAAAGAGAGAAGGAAAGCAAAAGCAAAAGGAGATAGAAACACAGTCAGAACCCTAAATGGAACAATACAGTGACTAGTACATAGGGACAAAGAGAACTATTACAATAGTTACTTATAGAAATAGAAGAGGACAACAAAAAGGGAAGAACAAGAGTTCTATTCCACAAGATTAGAGGAATGAAAGGGAAATTTAAACCAAGAGTAGGGATGTTGAATAATCAACAGGAGAACACACTGACTGACCGAGCTGAAATAAAAGGAAGATGGAAACAATAATAAATAAATAAATAAAATAAAATTTTATTTATTAGTGGCCCATCTGTCTGAGTTAACGGACACTCTGGGCGACGTACAACAATACAATACAACAATTCAAGTACAGTATAAAATAATATATAAATCAGCAAAACACAACATCACCATCAATTCAACTAAAACCATCTTCAGTTAAGATTCCATAAAAACTAATCCCCCTCAAAAATCCCATAGGCCTGCCTGAATAGCCAGGTCTTTAAGGCTCGGCGAAAACCCATCAGGGAGGGGGCACTGAAGAACTCTATAAAAGAGATGCCAGGATGACAGATATATTCATGGAGGAACGGTATGATGAAGAACCAGAAATTTTAGAATGAGAGGTAAAACCTGCTCTTAAAATACTTGGAAGACACAAATCACCATGAACAGATGGCATACCAATAGAGTTGCTGCAAGCTACTGAGACTGAATCTGTCCAAATTTTGACTAAAAATCTGTCAAGAAATATGGAAAACTAAACAATGGCCCACAGACTGGAAGCGTTCAATATATATCCCAATTCCAAAGAAGGGGGATCCCAGGGAATGCAGTAATGATTGAACTATTGCCTTAATATCCCATGCAAGTAATGTAATGCTCAAGATTCTACAACAAAGGCTCTTACCATATATGGAGCGAGAAGTGCCGACATCCAAGCTGGATTTAGAAAGGGAAGAGGCACCAGAGGTCAAATCACAAACATGCATTGGATAATGGAACGGAGCAAGGAATTTCAGAAGAAAATCACCCTGTGCTTTATAGATTACAGCAAAGCCTTTGACTATGCAGATCATGAAAAACTATGGAATGCTTTAAAAGAAATGGGGGTGCCACAGCATCTGATTGTCCTGATGCGCAACCTATTCTCTAGACAAGAGGCTGCTATAAGGACAGAATATGGAGAAACCAATTGGTTCCACATTGGAAAGGGGGTGAGACGGGTGTATTTTATCACCCTATTTGTTTAATCCATACGCAGAACATATCATACAGAATGCAGAATTGGACCAAGATGAAGGAGGTGTGAAAATTAGAAGGAGAAATATCTAACTTCAGATATGCAGACGATACCATACTCTTAGCAGAAACCAGTAATGATTTGAAACGAATGCTGATGAAAGTTAAAGAGGAAAGCACAAAAGGAGGACTACAGCTGAATGTCAAAAAGACTAAAGTAATGACAACAGAAGATTTATGTAACTTTACAGTTGACAATGAGGACATTGAACTTGTCAAAGATTATCAATACCTTGGCATAGTCATTAACCAAAATGGAGACAATAGTCAAGAAATCAGAAGAAGGCTAGGACTGGGGAGGGCAGCTATGAGAGAACTAGAAAAGGTCCTCAAATGCAAAGATGTATCACTGAACACTAAAGTCAGGATCATTCAGACCATGGTACTCCCAATCTTTATATATGGATGTGAAAGTTGGACAGTGAAAAAAGCGGATAAGAGAAAAATCAGCTCATTTGAAATGTGGTGTTGGAGGAAAGCTTTGCACATACTATGGACTGCGAAAAAGACAAATAATTGGGTGTTAGAACAAATTAAACTAGAACTATCACTAGAAGCTAAAATGATGAAACTGAGGTTTTCATACTTTGAACACATAATGAGAAGACATGATTCACTAGAAAAAACAATAATGCTGGGAAAGACAGAAGGGAGTAGAAAAAGAGGAAGGCCAAACAAGAGATGGATTGATTCCATATAGGAAGCCATAGACCTGAATTTACAAGATCTGAACAGGGTGGTTCATGACAGATGCTCTTGGAGGTCACTGATTCATAGGGTCGCCATAAGTCGTAATCGACTTGAAGGCATATAAACAACAAGAAGCCCCATTAAATATAAAGAGACTTACTTCTGAAGTCGACAGATATACCATTGTATTGTGAGTTAACAGATTATTTAACATGCACCTTTGTAGTAGAGTTACAGAATATAATTTTTAAGGTGTATCTGATCTCAGATGAGTCCACCATAGGAAAGATGCACTCTGGTGGTTAGGAAAAAAGGAAGGGTAAACTACAGAGATTCCAAGCACTACTAGAAATAATGCTTCCAATATGCTTTGCTTGTATGTAATTGTTTTACTTACAAAATGAGAGTAGCACTGACCCTAGAACGTCTCACTGCTTGGGAAAGTGGAGCAAGAGAATAACAATATAATGAAAATTAAGTACAGCAGGGCCTTGCTTTTTGGCGTTCCGCTAATACAGCGGTGTCAGCGGGGCGATCAGCTGGAGTGTGAGGAGCTTGTGCGCTCCAGCTGATCACTGTCAGCTGGAGTGCGGCGGCAGGAGCTCCTCAGGCCCCTGCCGAAAAGTGAAAAACACCGGAAATTGGGGCCCTACTGTATTCTAGCCACTGTGCCCCAGCTGATCATGCGCCCCAGCTGATCAGCTGGAGTTTGGCGGCTGGAGCTTCCTGTGCTCCAGCTGATTGCATATTCCAGCTGACCAGCTGGAGCGCAGGGAACTCATGCGCTTGGGCTGACAGCAATCAGCTGGAGCGTGGCTGCTGGAGCTCCCCACGTGATCAGCTGGAACGCAGCTGCTGGAGCTCCCTGCGCGATCAGCTGGAGCGCGGGGAGCTTGCACGCTCCAGCTGATTGCTGTCAGATGGAGCTCAGTGGCTGGAATACAGTAGGGCTCCATTTTTTGGCAGTTTTCGCTTTTCTGTGGGGGCCTGGAATGTAACCTGCCGTATGAGTGGGGCCCTACTGTACATTTGTAATTTTCTGTACTTTGCATAAATTTGTTTTTTTGCTGGTCATGAGAATGGGCAGAGAGGTAGGACATTAAAATCCTAGCCCAGAATGACAGGAGGTTTTACTGAGTTCCCTTCTGGCTTTGGTGATTTAAACTGTCATTGACCACACACTTTGAAGCCTTTCTTCAGAACCTCAATAGGGGTGGAAACTAGCTTTTTAAAATATTTTATATTTAAATATTTATTTATTTATATATATTTATATATTATTTAAATATTTAAATGTGTCTTCCAGATCTTGAATTTTGAGCCCTCTACCAATTTGTGTTTACACTGTGTACAGCCAAGGGATACACACAACCTTAATCCTAAAACACAAATGGATGTATCTTAATTGCGTAGTTCAGATAGATCAAGGGGGATAACTGGTTAAGGACAATAATTTGAATGAACCTTATTTTTACACTATCACAAGTTCTCAATATTACGTTATGAACAAGATCTAAAAGCTTTTTGAGAATCTTTAGCATACATTCTATGATCGTGGAAATACTGACATGTGCTAAAGAACTCTGCAACTTACCACACTGCATAATGTTTTATGGTCTGTGGTTTAAAAGAGCACAAATAATTAGTGCCTATAACTTCCATAGCTAATTACTTCAGTCCACAGCAATTTGTGAAATCAGTCTTGGAACCTGTATAGAGAACTGGTGGTGACACACACAATTTCAAATGCCTCATGATAATTTTTACTGTCTAGAGCAGCCTTTCCTAACCAGTGTGCCTCCAGATGTTGTTCGACCACAACTCCCATCAGCCTCAGCCAGCATTGCCAATGGTCAGGAAAGATGGGAATTGTGGTCCAACAACATCTGGAGGCACACTGGTTGGGAAAGGCTGGTCTGGAGTTATTACTAAAAATGATTCTGCAGAATTTCTGTATGGTGGCAGAGAGTTTTTCTTTTTCCCCATTCTTTATTGCAAATATAACAAAAGAATAAAATGACATTGGCTTACATCAATAAATAAAAAATAGACAATAAATTATAATTTAAACATATATTTATATAGGTGGTCTATATGTTCAAATTGATATCCAAATGAGATTGACATGTATAAAATATACATTCTAATCACATATAAATGCTGAAGGAATTTTCCATTTATTAGGCTTTATGACTCCCTATTCCATTTCTCTCTAAGATCCTGAACCTTCCAATAAACATTTATAAACATCTATTATGTGTTTGACTTTGTGTAAAGATACAATATTTCCTCCACCAATAGAAGAAATTCCAAAGCACTTGAAGCTGTATAGTGAGAGGGAGTGTAGGTAGTGCCATACATCATTATTGCTTCAATACTAGTAAATATTGGGGAAATATATTTATTTATTTATTTATTATTCAATGTATTAGTCGCCCATCTGGCTGGTTGACCAGCCACTCTGGGCGACGTACACAATAAAACGATACATTAAACATTAAAAACCTAACAATAAAACCTTAACCCATCCCAAAAGCTTTCCTGAAGAGCCAAGTCTTCAGAGTCCGGCGGAAAGTCATCTCAGAGGGGGCATGACGGAGATCATTTGGGAGAGAATTCCATAGGGTGGGGGCCACTATTGAGAAGGCCCTCTCTCTAGTCCTCACCAGTCTTGCTGTTTTTACCGGTGGGATCGAGAGAAGGTCCTCTGAGGCTGATCTTGTTGAGCGGCAACCCTGACAATGCTGGAGGCGCTCCTTCAGATAGATGGGGCCAAAACCGTATAGGGTTTTAAAGGTCAGAACCAACACCTTGAATTGGGTTCAGTAAGCAACCGGTAACCAGTGCAACTCCTTTAACACAGGAGTGATGTGATCTTGCTGGCGGCTGCCTGTAATCAGACGAGCCGCCGCATTCTGTACCAGTTGCAGCTTCCGGACCGTTTTCAAGGGTAACCCTACGTGGAGCGCATTACAGTAGTCTAGGCGAGAGGTGACCAGGGCATGTACCACCGGTGGGAGTAGATGGATAGGAAGGTAGGGGCGCAGCCTCCATATCAGATGGAGTTGATACAGCGCCATCCGGCTCACAGCCAAGACTTGAGCCTCCATGGACAGCTGAGAGTCCAAAATAACCCCCAGGCTGCGGACCTGGTCTTTCAGGGGCAAACGTACCCCATTGAGCACCAGGTCCACATCCCCCAACCTTTTCTTATCTCCCACAAACAGTACCTCGGTTTTATCTGGATTCAGCTTCAGCTTATTCCTTCCCATCCAGCCACTCACCGACTCCAGGCATTTGGACAGGGTTTCTACAGCCAACCTTGGTGAAGTTTTGAATGAGAGATAGAGCTGCGTGTCATCCGCATACTGATGACACTGCAGCCCAAATCTCCTGATGATTGCCCCCAGCGGCTTTATATAGATGTTAAATAGCATCGGGGAGAGGATAGAACCCTGTGGCACCCCACAAGTGAGAGGCCACGGATCCGAAACCTCCTCCAATGGTACTCTTTGGTACCTATTGGAGAGGAAGGAATGGAACCACTGCCATACAGTGCCCCCTATACCCAATCCCCTCAGGCGGTCCAAGAGGATAGCGTGGTCAACGGTATCAAAAGCCGCTGAGACATCAAGGAGGACAAGGAAGGTGCATTCACCCCTATCCCATGCCCTCCTCATATCATCCACCAAGGCGACCAAGGCTGTTTCAGTCCCATGTCCAGGCCTGAAGCCCGATTGAAATGGATCTAGATAATCCGCTTCTTCCAAGTGTGCTTGCAACTGTTTTGCCACCACTCGTTCAGCCGCCTTGCCTAAGAATGGTAAATTTGAGACTGGGCTAAAGTTGTTCAGATCTTGAGGATCCAAGGAGGGCTTTTTTAAGATTGGTTTTATTATTGCCTCCTTGAGTACTGATGGCATTACTCCCTCTTGAAGTGATGTATTTACCACCATCTTGATCCTCTCACCCAGTCTCTCTTTACAGCTCATAATGAGCCATGATGGGCAGGGATCGAGTAAGCAGGTGGTTGGCTTTAAGGTTGAAAGCACCTTGTCCACTTCCTCGGATGGAAGAAGCTGAAACTGATCCCATACCACCGGAGCTTTACTGGTCACCTCTGGCTCACTCACAGTGTACAGTATAGCACTCTTAATACGATCGATTTTCTCCGCAAAGTGCTTAGCAAACTCGTCACAGGAGACCTTATCATGTTCCATTGGTTCCGGAGCAACTGGACCGACCAGGCTTCGGACCACTTGGAACAGTCTCCTGGGACAGCACTCTGCAGATGCAATAGAGGCAGCAAAAAAATCTTTCTTTGTTGCCCTTATTGCCACATGATAGGCTGTTGCAACCGCTCTAGCATGTGTTCGGTTATCTTCAGAGCGAGATTTCCGCCACCGGCGCTCTAGCCGTCTCACCTCCCGCTTCAGAACTCACAACCGTGGGGTAAACCACGGTGCCAACTGAGCTCTATTTCAGGGGAGAGGGCGTTTTGGAGCCACCTGGTCTAATGCCCCGGCGATTGCGATATTCCACCCCTCCACCAGGGCCTCAGCTGAGTGGCAGTGTGCATGCTCCAATGAATCCCCAAGCGCATTCAGGAATCCATCTGGATCCATCAGACGCCTGGGGCGGACCATCTTAATAGGTCCTCCACCCCCACGGAGGGTTCGTGGAACCGAAACGTCTATTCTCACCAGATAGTGGTCTGACGATGACAAGGGGGTGATGGATGTACCCCCAATTTCCAGATCACTCCCCTCCTCTCCCGAGACAAACACAAGGTCAAGTGCATGACCGGCTACATGGGTAGGCCCCAGTGAAATAAGACGCAGCTCCCAGGAAGCCATGGTTTCCAGGAAGTCCCGAGGTGCCCCAGTGAGGTTGGCCTCCGAATGTACATTGAAGTCTCCCAGCACCAAAAGGTTTGGGGACTGCACTCGCACATCCGAGACCACTATGGAATAAGTAAGCTATGGAATAGTAAGGTTATTTACATGTTATGATGGAAATAGCGTGAAGCAAAATCAGATCCTCCTTCCTATTGTCAGAAAAGTTCTATAGTAGTCTCCACTTAACTTTTTAGCGTACTTTTGCTATCGGTTCACATACGGTACAGCTTCTGTGACTTGAGCACACTAGGTCCTGCACATAAGGCTCTAAAATGTCATTTTTGTGTTGCCAGTTTTACTGGTGATGTCCTGAAGATTTTTTTGCCCTCCTATAGGTAAGAGACTGCATGACCTTCACAAAACTAATTTGAGAAGCTGATAATAGTTAACTTTTTTTCAGATGGGTAAAAGATGGCTTAAGTAACTTGCTTAATGCTAAAGAGTTTGTGTGATGGGACAAAGATGGAATTGTTTGAATTGTGCAGTTTGGTTCTGTGAATTGTTACTTGGAATTAAGTCCCCCTGAGGTTTACTTCTAAATAACTGTGAATAGGATTTGCAACTTTAGTCTTCTGAAAACTTTTGATTATTCTTCCATCTCCAATATAAATCAGTGGTGTTAAAATGTGTTGTTGGAAGTATTGATTCTGAAAGGTTTGTCCCTTATTTTTTTTGAAAGGTAGGTTGAAGATCTTATTAAGCTTTATTCAGCATACTCAGGTTACCTGCATTGAGTGCCTCATCTTGGGAACAAAAAGTAAATGTCACCTCTAAAACAGAAGACATCTGAAGCCAATTAAATAACAAAAATTTGTTAGAAGAAAATTCAAAGTTCTGTCTGCATGATTTTATATGGTGCCTCCAAATAAAGTAAAGTTTACAGTAAATAAAACACTGTAAATAAAACAGACCCAGCACTTGCTACCACCACAAAAAACAAGGCACAAAATTCCAAGGCATCAATCTTTCATTGTTCTCCATGATTTTTACATAGAATGATGACAGAAGGGACAAATTACAGAACAAAGGTGACCTGTGGTTTGGTGATGGATTTGAGAGGATCCCTTGTAAAAATTATGAGGATCCGTGCCTTGGATCATCTTTTTTGTGTCTTCACAGTGCTGGAAAGCACTGTGTGTTTTACTTTTCAGTCAGTGGAGACAGTTGCGATCTGTGATGTGATATTGATGAGAGTGGAGGATGAAAAGTTATGCAACTTCCAGAGGAGCCATTTTACTGGATCTGGGATGTGTGTGCACGCATGAGCAACTTTTCTCTCTGTCTTTCATATTCTGTTCTCTCTTCCTTCTCCCAAATTGCTAGTCAGAAACTTGAAAAAACACAGAGCTGAAAGAGGAGATGGGAAAGAGTTCATTGTTTTAACTTCCTACTTCAGCTTTATGTACTTTTCAAGAGGAAAAAGGTAACCACCCTGACCACCACATATTGAAGGGGACAATGAGTGGGAGGGGATTCATAGGCTTCATTAGTGTCTGGGGAAGATCTCAAAGGGTCCTTTATGCTCATGTGTGCCCCATTGCTGACCTCAACGTGTGGAGAACATTGGCAACTTCTCCTGGCAACTTTATTCTCTTGTTCTGCATTTTAAGTTTTGAAAAGGAATATTGTAACATCTGTTATATGGCCCTCTTCAATGCTGTGTACAGCATTTTCTTGATCTTATGTTGTGGTTGAACTTGTAGGGTTGCTGTAGGGAAGCTGGATTTTGTCAATGCTAAATGCACTAGATTTTGTACCTGTGAACATGTAATTTTCATGCTGTCTCCAATAGCACATCTGTTGCCATGGCAGTTGTTGTGGAGGATATGGTTATATAAGTGCTATGGTCACCTATTAGATGTCATTTGCAACAAAAATGTTGATGAGTTGCACAACACTTCCTATCCCCCTGTCTCTCCATTCCAGTGTTTCTGTCATTTTGTTCTTTTATATTGTCTTTGTTTTTAATTGTATTGCCCAGGGTTGCAGAACCCAGAGAACATTCTCCAGTGGCTAGATTATCTCACTTGCCAAGGAACCAAGGCCCTGGGAAGTTGCATTCCCTGCCTCCCAGGAAGATCATCATGGCAAGAGAGGGAGACCAACCTGGCCCCATCCATCTGCTAGAGAAGGAGCACTATGGGGTGCTTGCTTCTCACACACTCCTTCTATGCATAAAAGAGCACTCTGTTTCAACTGCCAGTTACCTGGGACTGAAGGGAGGTATACTCTGCCCTTTGCCAACAGCCAGGTGATGCAGGTCTACTGGGAGGCTGCACCTCCTCGCAGGAGATAATGGCAAGGGGAAGATCAGCCTAACTCCACTCATCAGCTAGTGAAACAGCTACTGCTGCTGCAATGCTTGCTTGCTTTTTTCCTTTTGTCCCATGTCTGTCAGATTGTCCACTTGCTGGCAGGGATGTCTAAACTTTTAAAATATATGTACAGTGCTTAGGATGTTTTAGGTGCCTTCTTCATGTTAAATTGCCCTGGGCTGCTGGCGGGAGGAAGGGCGGGATATAAATCAAATAATAAATAAGTTTGAGGCTGAGTGTACTCTCACCATACTTATCTAGCAAAGATGCTCATCTGTCTTTAAAATGAACATCCAACAAAGTGACAAACATCATTAGAGCTAGTATCCCTCCTAGCATTTAATGAACATTTTAAGAACACTTTAGTTTAAATTTTATTTCATTCAGTGTGTAAGTTCTCCTTCCACACTCCTATACTACACACATACTTTGGGTTTATTGTTTGCTTGTTTTTGCAAAGGGTAGACTTCAGTACAGCTGCTTTGTCCTGCTGTGAAGCTATCCTTTAGCCCATTATGTGTGAACTGGATATTACATGATTGTCTTTGAATGGACACTTGCAGAACTATTGCGCAGAGGCTAAAATGTGATTGAGTCATATATTCACTGACTGTCTTAATAAGCATGCTAAGCGTATTGTGAAATAGCAAGCCTTTGTTAAATGATACCTGTATTGCTAAAGAGTAACTGCAATTGTGGTAATGTTTTTGCTTAACTAATTTAAATAACTTGACTTTTTGAATCTCTTTTAGTAAATTCAAGTTTGGTCAATATATAAGTGAACAACTGAATTTTCTGAGATGTTTATTCTGTAGCAGTTTCAAAATTGTAGTGGCTTTAAAAACTGCTGTGAACACAGTATGTTAGGGGCATGTGAACATAGCACTGACATTTGCCCATAGTTTCCTTCTGATTAAATGAAAGTGACACCAGTAGATTAGAATGAGACTAAGACAATTCACATTGCAATTGTGTTAGTTTAACTTTAACAATCTTTTAACACTCTTGTTTAAATGTAGCTGACATACCATAATTACAAATCTACAAGCCTTGATTATAGAATTTTGCATCATGAACCTATGGGAGAAGTGTATTGATTTTTTGGTAAGGCAGCCCTTTTTAGATACCACCTTTCCAAAACTATAGAATCTTCCCAAGTTTGTTCTTTTGCCTGCAGCTCTGACATGCTGCTACTATTTTATAAGGAACCAAAGTGCCAAGTATGAAATAGCTTGCTAACAATTTTTTTAATTTTGTTGTTGTTGTTATGTGCCTTCAAGTCGATTACGACTTATGGCGACTCTATGAATCAGTGACCTCCAAGAGCATCTGTCAAGAACCACCCTGTTCAGATCTTGTAAGTTCAGGTCTGTGGCTTCCTTTATGGAATCGATCCATCTCTTGTTTGGCCTTCCTCTTTTTCTGCTCCCTGCTGTTTTTCCCAGCATTATTGTCTTTTCTAGTGAATCATGTCTTCTCATGATGTGTCCAAGTATGATAACCTCAGTTTCATCATTTTAGCTTCTAGTGACAGTTCTGGTTTAATTTGTTCTAACACCCAATTATTTGTCTTTTTCACAGTCCATGGTATGCGCAAATCTCTCCTCCAACACCACATTTCAAATGAGCTGATTTTTCTCTTATCTGCCTTTGTCACTGTTCAGCTTTCACATCCATACATAGAGATTGGGAATACCATGGTCTGAATGATCCTGACTTTGGTGTTCAGTGATACATCATTGCATTTGAGGACCTTTTCTAGTTCTCTCACAGCTACCCTTCCCAGTCCTAGCCTTCTTCTGATTTCTTGACTATTGTCTCCATTTTGGTTAATGACTATGCCAAGGTATTGATAATCTTTGACAAGTTCAATGTTCTCATTGTCAACTGTAAAGTTGCATAAATCTGTTGTCATTACTTTAGTCTTTTTGACGTTCAGCTGTAGTCCTGCTTTTGCGCTTTCCTCTTTAACTTTCATCAGCGTTCGTTTCAAATCATTACTGGTTTCTGCTGAGAGTATGGTATCGTCTGCATATCTGAAATTATTGATATTTCTCCCTCCAATTTTCACACCTCCTTCATCTTGGTCCAATCCCACTTTCCGTATGATATGTTCTGCATACAGATTAAACAAATAGGGTGATTAAATACACCCCTGTCTCACATCCTTTCAGATTGGGAACCAATCGGTTTCTCCATATTCTGTCCTTACAGTAGCCTCTTGTCCAGAGTATAGGTTGCACATCAGGACAATCAGATGCTGTGGCACCCCCATTTCTTTTAAAGCATTCCATAGTTTTTCATGATCTACACAGTCAAAGGCTTTGCTGTAGTCTATAAAGCACAGGGTGATTTTCTTCTGAAATTCCTTGCTCCATTCCATTATCCAACATATGTTTGCGATATGATCTCTGGTGCCTCTTCCCTTTCTAAATCCAGCTTGGACGTCGGCATTTCTCGCTCCATATATGGTAAGAGCCTTAATTATAGTGTTCAAAAACACAGTGTCCTCTAAAAGCTTGAATAAAATGACTACCACTCCTAATACAATTTACTGAACACTAATATGGGTTGGACTGATGGATGAAAATAGATGCTGTATCCCTCAAATTCAGCTGTAATCTTCTGTTAACTTTCTGTTGGAACCTCCCCTATTCCTCTGTTAACGAGGTCTGTGTGAGGAATGTGTAACATACAGTCTGGTAGGGCTGCAAATGGGCCACTGTATTGCTGTCTTAGCTGAGGAATTCTGTAGTTCTTCCCTGTCCTACAATCATAAAGTTAACTCTGTGGATAGTGATAGGTGTTTTGGTTTAACAACTGAATATAACAGCTGCTAAAATATGGTAGTTGGGATTTGAAATGCACAATCAACTGGATACCTGTAAGTAAAGCCAATAATAGAGCACATTAAATGAAAAGCCTAGTGGTCTCCAGATTTCAACAAGGGCAAACTATCTGGCTTGGAATGGAGAAGGAGACTGGCTAGTTCAGCCCACTTTGTTCTGGCAGATACCCTCCCTAATGAAACAACTTAAGAGATGAGCTTTTATTTATTTAATAATCAAGTTAATACCCCACCTTTCATTGTAACATGATCTCAAGGTGGGTCACAATATACATAAAACAAAAAGTTTAAAACTGTTACACAACTACAATTCACAAAATAAAGTTCAGTATACAGATTCCTCAATTGGTTTTACTCCAGTGCATAGGCCAGTACTGTTTGCTGAAAAGGCCTGGCAAAAGTAAAATGTTTGCATGTTTGCAGCTGTTGCTGAAAAGCTAGTTGGGGTTGACATAACCTAACCTTGGGGGGATGGGGGCTTGACAAAAGCTTTTATTAATTACTGTAACTATACAGTAAGCCAGCTGAGTCATCCATGGTTGAGATTTGGCACAAACTTCCAAGTTGCTGTCTTACGAAGTTCATGTGTACCAATAGCAGATTACTGACTATCTACAGCAAAGGTGGAGAACCTTTTTTCTGTTGCAAGCCTCATTTCCTCAGGTATACATAAGAAGAGCCTGCTAGATGAGGCCAATGGCCCATGTAGTCTAGCATCCTGTTCTCACAGCGCCCAACCATTTGCCCATGGGAAGCCCACAAGCAGGATGTGAATGCAAGAGCGCTTTCCCTTCCAACAGTTTCCAGTGACTGGTATTCAGAAGCATACCACCTCCGACTATGGAGGCAGAGCATAGCCATCATGGCCAGTAGCCATCACTGCCTCTTGTGGGAACGGATTCTATTGTTTAATTGTGTGCTGTGTAAAGTAGTACTTTCTTTGGTCTGTCCTGAATCTTCCTACATTCAGATTCATTGGATGTCCACAATGAATCATTTTGGTTGCCCTTTTCTGAACCTTTACAATACCCTTTTTGAGGTGAGGTGACCAGAACTGTACACAGTGCTCCAAGTGTGGCCTCACCATAGATTCGTATAACAGCATTATGATACCTTTCGTAATGATCTCTAGCATGGATTTTGGCTTTTCCATAGCCACTGCACACTAGGTTGACAACTTCATCGAGCTACCTAAGGTCTGGTTCCTGGTCGGTCACCACTAGTTTAGACCCCGTCAGTGTATATGTGAAATTAAGATGTTGTACTCCAACATGCATAACTTCAGTGCTATTAACATTGACTTGCATTTGCCATTTTACACTCCATTTACTCAGTTTGGAGAGGTCCTTTTGGAGCTCTTCATAATCCCTTTTTGTTGTAGCAACCCTGAGTAATTTAGTATCATCAGCAAAATTGGCCACCTCGCTGCTCGCCCTTTAGTTAAAAAGTTAAAGTTAAAAAGCACAGGTCCCAATACCAATCCTTGCGGGTCTCCACTTTCTACATCCCTCCACTTATTCCTGCTCTCTGCTGTCTGTTTCCTAGCCAGTTCCTGATCCACAAGACAATATCTCCTCTTATTCCATGACTGCTGAACTTACTCGGGAGTCTTTGGTGAGGTTCCTTGTAGAAAGCTTTTTGAAAGTCCAAGTGCACTATGCCCACTGGATCACCTCTATCAATATACTTGTTGACAAAATTCTAATTGGTTAGTGAGACAGGACTTACCCTTGCAGAAGCTGTGCTGGTTCTACTTCAGTAAGGCTCGCTCTTCTATATGCTTGATTATTTTGGCTTTAAGAATACTTCCTACCAGTTTTCCTGGGACAGACATTAAGCTAACCAGCCTGTATTTTCCAGGATCCCCTTTGGATCCCTTTTTAAACATTGGTGTTACACTGGCCACTTTCCAGTCTCAGGTATGGAGGTGGATCTGAGGGACAAGTTACATAATTTTATTAGAAGATCAGCAATCTCACTTTTGAGTTCTTTGAGAACTCTCGGGTGAATGCCTTCCAGACCCAGTGATTTGTCAGTGTTTATTTTGCCTATTCAGTCTAGAACTTCATCACCGCTATTTGCCTCAGTTCCTCAGACTCCCTGCCTGCAAAAGTTAGTTCAGGCACAGGGATCTGCCCTATATCCTCCACTGTGAAGACAGTTGCAAAGAATTCATTTAGCTTCTCTGCAATCTCCTTATCCTGCTTTTGCACACCTTTGACTCCCTTGTCATCCAAGGGTCCAACTGCCTCCCTACATGGTCTCCCTCTTTGAATTATTTAAATAATTTGTTGTTTGGTTTTTATGTTTTTAGCAATGTGCTCCTCAAATTCTTTTTTAGCATCCCTTATTGTTCTCTTGCATTTCTTTTGGCAGAGTTTGTGTTCCTTTCTGTTCTCATTCAGACACACTTCCATTGTTGTTGGTTGTTTTTTGTTTTGAATGAATCCTTCTTGCCTCTCTTTGACTCTGCTGGTTAACCACACTTGCATGCCCTTGTCCCTGGTGGTATCTTTTCTGATCTGCAGCATACACTGCGGTTGAGCTTTTTATCATTGTGTTTTTAAAAGCTCCCAAGCATTTTGGAGTGATTTTACCAGAGCTTGGAAGTAATTCATTAGGAAAAATGAATTGCTTATAATTTATTACTTTTTTGAGGAACGAGTGGATAATTTCTTTACATCTTGCTTGTAATACAATGAGTAATTTTATTACTTTTGAGGTGTAACTTTTAACGTTTCCAGTGTTACTTTGGGGCATTACTTGGGGGGAAGCAGGGGAAGTCTTCTGCTCCTTTGATTCATGGACGAAAGTCATGTACCTCATAATGGGCTTCTGCGCAGCATCGCTCTTCCCTCATGCTCTGTGGGAAGCAACAAGGGAGGAGGTGGTGGTGGAGTGGAGACAAAAATAAAAATTGTTTCAAAAATGGATGGTAGTGGAGAAGAATGGAGTGGAAGAGGAAAGCCATAGGGCAAGGACATGGATGAAGGAGGAGAAGGAAGAGGCAGCAGCAGAATGGAGTGGAAGAACTGTGGAGGTGAGAGACGATGGTGTGTATGTGTGTGTACTTTCTTTGCACTTAAGTTGGGCACATGTGCCTTAATTGGTGATAGGGCAAAGTCGGGGAGCTGGTTGAATCATGAGAGAGACTATGCTTGCTGGCTGAGAGTGTGTGTTAATTCTGTGCCTGCAATGAGCGCGGGAAGCAGCTTCCCCTGCCCTTCCTGGCTACTTTGCTCCATTTGAAATGCTTAAACTTTTTTGCATCGGAGGGGGAAATGTTTGCTTGGGTGTGTGTGAGTGACCAAGCTTGCTAGCTGAGTGAGTGAGTGAGTGTGTGTGTGTGTGTGTGTGTGTGTGTGTGTGTGTGTGTGAATTCTGTGCTTGCACTGAGCACAGGAAGTAGCTTCTGCCGCCCTTTGTGGCTACTGTGCTGCATTTGAAATGTTTAAACTTTTTTGCATTGCAGGGGAAAATGTTTACTTGGGCACGTGTGAGAGACGATGCTTGCTGGCATTTGGTTTGGCATGCGAAGCCATGAGTGGTGGCCTCTGTCTCCCTCCCCTCCCCTCGTCCCTTGGGCAGGCAAGCCCCACAAGTGCCTTAGTTGCTGGCAGGGGGAGTTTGTTCCATATAGTTCCTTCCAAGGCAAACCCATTTCAAACCATCCATGCCCCCTCCCCACTATAGGCAATTTTGTAATAGTGCATAGAGGCTTGTGCAGAATTAATTATTTATCATTATTAATAATAATATTTTAAAATAGTATTTATTAAGGAAAAGAAAATTACAAAGTAGTACTAAAAAAATAATAAAAAAGAAAAGGGAAAGAGAAAAAATGCTTTACATACATGAGTATGTTCAGTACCAGTGGCAATGTAATGACTGTAAAAAGACATTCCTTGTCTGATGTGCTCTTTAAGCATCTTGTTCTTTTGAGACATAACAGAAATGTATTGTAAAAGCAGCATTTCAAGTGTAAAATTTGATTTCAAGTGAATTATATGTGTGTTGGGGTATCATCATTTCTAGGGAGGTGGGGGATGTGAGATTCTACTATGCCATTCTGTTAATCTTATGGATAAAAACATTTATTCTACTACCCTCTGTGTGTGTGTGTGTGTGTTTATTTTTAATGTTTTAGGCTACTTAGATGTGCAGCAGCCAAAGCCAGCACCTTGTAGACTTTTTTTTAAAACGTAACTTAAATGTAATTGTAGTGATTACTTTTGAGCAACAGTAAAGTAATCAGTTACTTTCAGAGCAATTGTAATTGTAACGGTAATTACTATTTTTGGGGCCATGTAACAGTAATTGTTATTTATTAGTTTTTAAAAGTAATCTTCCAAGCTCTGGATTTTACCCTCTGGACTTTGCCTTTCAACTTTCTTTTTAATAATCCCTCATTTTGGGGAAGTTTTCTCTTTTGAAGTCAAAAGTGACCATGTTGGATTTTGTTTGCAATTGACCATTTACATGTATGTTTAATAGCACTATGGTGACTGCTCCCAATCGGTTTGACAACACTTACATCTCGTACCAAGCCCTGGGCACCACTCAAGATTAAGTCCAGGGTCACTGCCCCTTTGGACAGTTCCATGACCAACAGTTCAAGGGCACAGTCATCTAAAAAAGTGATCTCTTTGTCATGACTGGAACACATATGTAACTACTCTTTGTCAGGGTAGCTGAAGTTGCCCATTCATACAACATTTTGTAGTTTGAATAATTCCTTGATTTCTGTTTTTCATCTCAAGATATTCCCAAGCAATTTGATTGGGGGGGGGAATAGAATGTCCCCGGTACTAAATTACTTTTGGGACCCGGTACAGGAATACCCCGCTATACGGACCTTCAATTTACGGACACTTGCGAATACGGACATATTTACAGTAGCACCATTCCCCTGTTTACGTACGCTCACTTCGCAAGAATGGACACTTAACTGTTTTAATTTTACTAGTGTAGCGTTATAGCTAAGTTTTATGAGTGATTGAGTGTGTGGGACTGAATCCATTATTCCCTTTTCCTCGTTCCCTCCCCTCTCTCACGGTTTTCTTTTGTCTGGGGCTTTTGTTGGGGGATTTTTTACCTCTCCCCTCCTCAGCCCTGTTGAGGGCTCTGGCGGCTGCCGTTCCCCCAAGACGAGCCTGGGCTGGGAGCCTTCTCGCCTTTTGCTGCCAGCTTCGTTTCTCTCCAGGCAGCGGTGGTTTTTTTTTTACTTTCCTTCCCTCCTCCTTAGGAGGGCTCCAGCAGCTGCCGTTCCCCCTTTTCGGTTCTCATGTTTCTTGTGAGATGAGTCTGGGCTGGCAGCCTGTGGCTGCGGCTCCCCTTTTCAGTCTCCTTGCCTTTTGCCGCCAGCTTTGTTTCTTTCCAGGCAGCGGTGGGTTTTTTTACTTTCCTTCCCCTCCTCCTTAGGAGGGCTCCGGCGGCTGCCGTTTCCCCATTCAAACACGTTTGGCTTTGCAATTTAATGGCAGATAAAAAGAAAAGGTAGTGCTTCACTGTAAGTACATTTTCGATTTATGTACTCGCTCTGGACCCATTGCGTACATCAATGCAGGGTATTCCTGTAGCCTGTTGGACATGCCAGCAGTAGAAGGGCCAAAGTGGATGACATTTGCATAGTGCTCTTTCTTTCCCCCTTCTTCATTTCTGTTCTTTCCCTCTTTCATTCTCTCCCTCTGGGTTATCCACCCCCCTCCACAATGGCTTGCTGCAAAATTCCCCCACTCCCCAATCACCATGTAGTAGCCACATTCTTTTTCCTTATAGGAGTGGTCTCGAGAGCAAGAAATGGGCCTTTAGTATCTAGAGGGCTGCATGAGATTATGCTGAGGGTCATGCCTCTGGCCTTTAGATTCCCCATCACTGATTTTAGAGATATTACAGAATTCCTTATCTATCCCAGTATTTTCTTTAAAATGCTATCTTTAACCACAACAGAAAATGTAAACTATTTTGGGAATTGCTGCTGTCTGGGGTTATATTGTCCTATGACAACCAAACTTTTGATCTTGCTCATTCTTGCCACCAGCCCTGATATCTACCATCTCCTGCCCCGCACTTAATCTATGGGATTCTGCCTCCTTAGTATTCATCCAAACAACTCAGTATTCAGCTAACTGGAGGACTTAAATTAGATTTTTAAAGTTAGATATTGATGAGTTCAGTGATCTATATTTTATGAATTTAATAGATTTTTATGCACTGCTGAATGTTAATGATTCCATATTTTTAATCCTTAAATTAGAAAATTTCTAAATACTCCAATGATCAAGCTGACAATTGAGCAAGCATTTCTATGGGCCTAGATTTTCCTGTTCCTTATTCAGACTACAAATTGATTATCTATCAACCCTTCCAATCAATTAATTGCTTTGGGTTCCTAAAGCAATTGTTTTTTCTCTCTCTAGGGAGTTCTGATTTTTGTCTGAGTAGGAGATGTCGTCTCTTTACACCAGCATTTTTATGCAAGTAATTTGTGTGCGTTGCAGAACTGATTTAATGTTATAATTGTATGCTACCTTATGAAGGTTATGTTCATACTTGTTCTTTTCTGTATTGTTTGTGATGATAGGCCTCGAGGAAAAAATGCATATGGTTTGATTTATATGCCTGAAACCTTTCTGTAAACTAGCTTGCATATTACAATAACTGACATTAACTATATTAGTTCTAACTTCATCTCATTAAAAGTCTTTAAATTTGATTGAATTTTCAAAAAAATTCAAAAAGATAGCATAAGACTTACATGAGGGTACAAAATGTGAGGAAAAATAAATGATAAAAGAAAGATAAAATAGATATGGTAGATTCTCTTATTGGCACAGCTCTGATGTAGCTCTGTTGAAGTCAGTGAAAGTACTCTTGAACAAATGCTTTGAGAGTTACAGCATAGGCTGTTGTTGTTTTCACCACTTATGTCCAAATCTATTGCCATGGGTTTTGTTGGCTTGCATCACTTGCACTTAGTCTCATTGTAGGTGCAGGTTTCTCGGGAAAACTAGTTTATAGTAGCATACTATCAAGTGCTCCTGAAAACTGGTTTAGCATGTTTATCAGTGTCCAGTGAAAAAAATTGTATAATATGATGTTTCACAGTTATGTGTATAATTTAAAAAATAAAATTAAACTCAACAGAGCTATACCTAACCAGCCTCAAAGCCCAGGATATATGTTCTTTTAAAATAAAATAAAAACAACTAGGGCATGTCCAGATTTCGAGATTTCAGTTTGTTTTCGGTAAACTGTACATTTACTGTTCAGTTGGTTGCATGATCCATTTAGGTAGCTCTGTGTGCTCAAGGAGGATTTCTTTGCTGCAAGGGGAACAAGTCGAGTAGAACTCCATCTGCCATTGTTGGCAACGAGAGCCTTATTGTGCATATTAGGTTCTGGATTACAGCCTTTGACTTTATGGCTGATTAGATTGCAACTGTTGAAGCCTTAGTTTAACATTATGGTTTAATCAAACCACTAAAAAAATTTTTTGCGAAGTCCGGTGATTTCTGATTCGGCTCATGCCTGTTTTTAAGTTCTTAAAGGCAGCAAAACAAAAGTTCTGAATATGGATTGCCTTCTGTAAATGTAACTTGAATATTCACTTAAAAGTGTACTAAATAGTCATCTTTATATTAGTTTTAAAATTGGATTGCATCTTAAGGTGAGAGTATTCTTACCACTGTTTTGATAAAAACTACTCAAGAATATGATATTGTGCCACTTTGTGGTTGCGTTTCACAGCATGTTTTAAGATAGAACTAGAGACTTCTTTGAGTCTCAGCTTCTTCTGGACTCCCCTTTAATTCTTTCTCCCACCTTTGTTCCCTTGAACCATAGTTTTAGGAAGGAATCTGTGAGAAAGTTAAAAATACTTTGTTCTACACAAGATTTTCCATCCATAAGAACAGAAGAAGAACCTGCTGGATCAGGCTAGTGGCCCATCTAGTCCAGCATCCTGTTCTCACAGTTACCAACCAGATGCCCATGGGAAGCCCACAAGCAGGACCTGAGTGCAGCTACCGGCAGATTAGTTTTCAGAAGCATACTGCCTCTGACTGTGGTGGCAGAGCACAGCCATCATGACCAGTAGCCTTTTAATAGCCTTATCCTCCATCAGTTTATCTAATCTTTTAACGTTATCTAAGTTGGTGGCCATCACTGCCTCTTGTGGGAACGAATTCCATAATTTTAACTATGCGCTGCATGAAGAAGTACTTTCTTTTGTGTGTCCTGAATCTTCCAACATTCAGATTCATTGGATGTCCATGAGTTCTAGTGTTATGGAAGAGAGAGAAAAACTTTATCATGTCACCTGTTACTCGCCTTTTCTCTAAACTAAAAAGCCCCCAATTCTGCAACCTTTCCTGATACGGGGGTCACTCCATCCCCTTGATCATTCTGGTTGCCCCTTTCTGAATCTTTTTCCAACTCTACAATATCCTTTTTGAGGTGAGGCGACCAGAATTGTACAGAGTATTCCAAATGCGGCCGCACCATAGATTTATACAACAGCATTTTGATATCAGCAGTTTTATTTTCAGTACCTTTCCCAATCATCCCTAGCATGGAATTTGCCTTTTTCACAGCTGCTATACATGTTGGCGTGTGTGCGTTGTTGCGTGAAACAGCATACATTACGTTGGAGTTAAGTTGAGCAAGAAACTTCTTCAGAGCATTTAAATCATGTAAGAGTCTTTATTAAGACATTAAGGCTTTTCAGCAGTTTCCCCCCCCCTCTAGCTTTACAGCACATCTCTCTCCAAAAGCAAAAGTAAAGACAGCCTCTCAGTTCAGAGGCATGGTGCAGAAGGGCAGCCTCTCAGGTCAGAGGCTTGATGCAGAAGAACAACAACTCACAGACTCTGTTAGAACTTTCCCAGTCTATATCTTGATGGTTACCATAACAACGGCCTTCACTGTCTGTTCCCAGACAGGGCAAAGACATAACTCCTCTTAACTTTCAAAACTTTCAGACTTGATGGAAAACTACTAGGCCTCATGCCAACAAGCCCCCCTTTTTCTCATCATGTCTGTCAATTACAAAGAAATCTCAACAATACATCTCCACAATACATAGTCATACAGTAATACATTTCTACAATACCTCTTGCAATACATTTCAGTACATTGCATCATACATTTTCAGTTCAGTACAGTTCAAAATTACATCTCAGTACAGTTCAAAACTTTATTCACTCAAACTTTGGTTCATTCCAAGCCTTGTCACCAGTTTGCCAAATTTCTCCTCTCACAAAGGCTTGGTCATTATGTCAGCCACCATGTTGTTAGTGTCACAAAATGTTATGTTAACAAACCCCTGCTGCACACAATCCCTTACATGAAAGTATCTGACACTAATATGTTTTGTTCTCTTGGTATGAGCTTCTGATGTGGCTATCTTAATGCAGGTCTGATTGTCTTCATATACAGTAATCGGAAATTGCATATCAATTCCTATCTCCTGCATGAGCATTGCGAACCATTGCAGCTCATTACAGGCCTGTGATAGGGCCACATACTCGGCTTCTGCACTTGATGTTGCAACCACATTTTGTTTCTTGCTGCTCCAGTCAATGCATGACCCGTGCCACATCACAACTATGCCAGAGGTTGACTTACAACTGCTCAGCTCCCCTGCATGATCTGCATCCACAAAACATTCAAGACCTCCTGTCTTTGCTCCTGACAAAACCAGACTCTTTGTCTTCGTGCCTTTCAGATAACGCACTATCCTTTTAATCCCTTGCCAGTCAGCCTCTGAAGGATGCTCTACCTTCCGGCTTAAAATACTGACTGCATTACATATGTCTGGGCGAGACACCTTCACCAAATATTGCAATTTCCCTATTATGCGCCTGTACTTCTCAGGATCTGTACAAGGCGTCTCCTGCACATTCTGTTGGAAAGCCACAACCATTGGAGTCTTCACAACATTGCATTCTGTCATGTTGCATTCTTCTATGATCTGATTTATTTTACTTTCCTGACTCAATGTTATGCTTCCGTCTTCTGCACGCACAATATCCGTGCTTAAATAGTGTGTGACAGGCCCCAAATTCTTTGTGTCCACCTGCCTGCCCAGTTGCTCATTAAATTCTTGTTCCTCTTGCTGCTCATGATAAAAATACATGATGTCATCAACGTAAACTGCACAGAACGTGGTTTTCATCCCCTGTCTCTTTATATACACACATGGATCTGCCTTGCATCTTTGGAATCCCATTCCATGCAACACTCTGTCCAATTTCTCATTCCAGCAGCGTGCACTTTGCCGCAGTCCATATATTGATTTATGCAGTTTACACACGAACCCTTCCTTTGACACAGAACCCGGAGGCAGTTCCATATATATCTCCTCTCTTAAATCACCATGTAGGAATGCCGTCCCTATATCGTAGTGATTTACACTCATGTTCTGCATCACTGCCAGCTTCAGCAGCACACGAATGGACTCATGTTTCACAACCGGGGCGAAAACAGCATCATAATCTGTCCCATGCTGCTGGGTGAATCCCTTGGCAACCAAACGTGCCCTGTACCTCCGTACTTCCCCGGAACTTGCTTTCTTCTTCTTAAACACCCACCTGCAACCTATGGCCTTTTTACCCATGGGTAACTTTACTAATGTCCACGTGCCATTCTTTTGCATGGCTTGTAATTCTCCCTGCATGGCCTGCTGCCATTTGTGCTGCTCTGCCTCAGGCATCAGCCTGATTGCTTGAAATGATGCTGGCTCTTCTAGTTCTCTGTGAACTTCCTCCATCTGGGCAGTGAATACCGACGGCATGCCTTTTACGGCTGTCTGTTTACAGCCCTGACCGTCATTCCCTTTCCGCCCCATTGAACTCAAGGCTTCAGCACACTTCACACCCATGGACATTTTAAACTGTGAATCATTCAGGCTTCCCTGCAAACACACTTGATCTCCCCTCATTACAAAACATTGGTCTTTGTGAAACAAAATTGAATAATTACAACTCACCAGTTTTCTAACTGATAAAATATTATGAGCCAATTCCGGAACAAACAAACAGTCTGACATTATTCCAAGCTTGTCAAATCTCACCAGTCCACGGGCTTCCACATTCTTACGCGATCTATCAGCAAGTAAAACAAAGTCTTTCACTTCTTCTGAAACGTAAAACAAACGTCTGTCATTGATTAATATATGGCTTGCTCCGCTGTCAAGCATAAAGTTAATTTGTTCCAAGTCTTTAGACTTCTGTTTACAAACAAAGTTCACACTTCCCTGCTTCAAGCCTCCGTCCCTGGAGTTGCGCTTGATTGCACAATCTTTACGGAGATGCCCACGAGCCCCACAGGCAAAACAAGACTTCAGCTGCTGCTGCTCCCACTTGTTTTCCTGTCTGCTTTCGACAGCCTGCTCCGGTTCGGCACTTTTCTCCTCCTTGCTTCTGACAGCCTCCATCAGCTTGGCTCTCTGCGCCTCCTGCCTCCGCTGCCATTCCTGGGACAAATCCTGCAACGCGTCCCACATCTGTTTAGCCGACGGCTCATCTCTCACACACATCAGTTGAGAATCGGATAGAGCCAAGATTATAAATGCCTGCGCCCTCTGGTCTTGACGCTTCCAGGCCGCGGTCGGTACCGCCGGGGTTTTTTCCTTAATCACGTCCCATAAATCTTCTGTTATCAGCAAAGCCCGCATCCTCGGCTTCCAGCTGCCATAATTCTTTTCATTAAGCCGTTCCATCGGCAAGCCTCCCCCAGACAGGTTTACAGCCATGTTGCTCACCTCCGTCTGGTTCAATCAATCAAGCTGCCCTCTCTGGAACTCTGTCTGCCTTTCAGACCAGCAACTTACTCCTGTGTAATGCGCTGTGGATCTGGGCCCATAACCCCTGTTGGCGTGTGTGCGTTGTTGCGTGAAACAGCATACATTACATTGGAGTTAAGTTGAGCAAGAAACTTCTTCAGAGCATTTAAATCATGTGAGAGTCTTTATTAAGACATTAAGGCTTTTCAGCAGTTCCCCCCCCCTCTAGCTTTACAGCACATCTCTCTCCAAAAGCAAAAGTAAAGACAGCCTCTCAGTTCAGAGGCATGGTGCAGAAGGACAGCCTCACAGATCAGAGGCATAAAGCAGAAGAACAGAAGAACCAACAACTCACAGACTCTGTTAGAACTTTCCCAGTCTATATCTTGATGGTTACCATCACAACGGCCTTCACTGTCTGTTCCCAGACAGGGCAAAGACATAACTCCTCTTAACTTTCAAAACTTTCAGACTTGATGGAAAACTACTAGGCCTCATGCCAACAATACACTGGGTTGACATCTTCATCAAGCTAACCACTATGACCCCAAGGTCTCATTCCTGGTCAGTCACAGCCAGTTCAGAACCCATGAGCGTATATGTGAAATTAAGATGTTTTGCTCCAATATGCATAACTTTACACTTGTTTACATTGAATTTCATTTGCCATTTTACTGCCCATTTCCTCAGTTTGGAGAAATTCTTTTGGAGCTTTTCACAATTCCTTTCTGTTTTATCAACCCTGAACAATTTAGTGTCATCAGCAAACTTGGCCATCTCACTGCTCACCCCTAATTCTAGATCATTTATGAAAAAGTTAAAAAGCACAGGTCCCGATCCTTGGGGAACTCCACTTTCTACAGCCCTCCACTAGGAGAACTGTTCATTTATTTCTACTCTCAGCTTCCTGCTAATTAACTATATGGTGAGGTACCTTTTTGAAAGTCTAAGTACACTATGTCCACTGGATCACCTCTGTCTCTATGGTTGCTGACACTCTCAAAGAATTCTAATAGGTTAGTGAGACAGGACTTTCCCTTGCAGAAGCCATGCTGGCTCTCCTTCAGCAGGACTTGTTCTTCTACATGTTTGGCTAATTTGTATTTAAGAATACTTTCTACCAGTTTTCCTGGGACAGTCATTAAGCTAACGGGTCTGTAATTTCTGTATGAAAGGAAGATTGAGAATTTCTCCTACAGTTTGTTCCATGCTAAAAGCCAATTTGGATTTAAGTCTGTTAAAATATTGCTGAAATTACCTTTGTGTGCTAGTTTCAGGGCACTTACAATCTGCTTAACCACCCTAAATATTTGCCGATAGGGATTATTACAAAGATACCGTAAGCCTCTAAGTTACTCTTCCAAATGAAAAATGAATCCTGAAGCTGATGGGCTATCTGGCCCTCCAGTGGCGAAGCTGGAACCAGACTGCATACCTGCTCCTTCAGGGAGAGTGCAACCCTGTCCAGGGAAGGCAGTTGACCAGTTTCTCTCACACAAGAACTACTCGCCCACAGTGTTTCCATCTTGCCAGGATTCAAGGTCAGCTTATTTTCCTTTATCCATCCCACCACTGCATCCAGGTATTGGTCCAAGGCCTGCACAGCCTTTCCTCATTTGGATCTTTTGGAGAAGTAGATGAGTGTCATCGGCATACTGATGACACCTTGCCCCCAAATTCCTAATAACTGTTCTCAGTAGCTTCGTATAGATATTAAATAGCATTGGGGATAAGATGGTATCCTGCAGCACCCCATAGCACAACTGCCAGGAGGCTGAAAAACAATCACCCAATGCTACTCTCTGGACTTGGTCCTGTAGGTAGGACTGGAACCACTGTAACACGGTGCCCCCAATTCCCATTCCACGGAGCTGATCCATAAGGATACCATGGTCAATGGTATCAGAAGCCACAGAGAAATTGAGAAGCTGGAGCAAGGTTGCATTCTCCTGTTCCGCCCTCTATAGAAGTCATCCATCAGGGCTACCGAGACTGACTCAGTTCCATGGCCAGGGCTGAGCCCATATTGGAACAGATCTAGATAATCCGTGTTATCCAAGAATGCCTGCAGCTGCCCCACCACTACCGTCTCCACTTCCTTCCCTAAGAAGGGGGTATTTGCAACTGGTCAATAGTTATTCCAGTCCAAGGGGTCCAGACCTCTTTCAAGGCTCCAGGGAACACCCCCTCACGCAGTGAAGTGTTAACCATACTCTGGACCCAACCAGTCAAACCCCTCTGCTAATAAACCAGGATGGGCAGGTGTCAGGAGAGTACGTGGTTGGATGTGTAGCTGCCAGCACCTTTTCTACATCAGCTGACTGCATAATCTGAAACTGATCCCACATCACTGACTCCAGCATTGGGTACTTCATCTGAAACTGCAACAATAGCCATAACAGAGCAATGACTGCTTTCCCCAACATTGCAGAAAATAAAGCTTAGCCTGTAACCTGTAGCTCCATCTTGAATGTAAAAAGAGCCCTGCTAGATCAGCAAAATCCCAACATCATTTTCTCACAGTGGCCAACCAGATGCTGGTGGCAAAACAGCAAGCAGGACCTGAATGCAAAAGTACTCTTCCCCACTTGTGATTCCTAGCAACTGGCATCTTGGAGCAGAATCGACAAGCTGACCTCATGGCTACTACAAGCAAGTATCGAGTTATATTTGTACCCTTTATAGTATTTACCAGAGCAATTAACAGAACTGAAGTAGAAAATAAATTGGATAAAAATAATATAGATAAAAGAAGAACCAAAAAAGATCAGAATTGTTAAAGGATAACTGGAGGATATAGACAGAAGTAAGCAAGATAGAAATATTGAAAGAAAGAGAAAAAGTAGAACAGTGGGGAAATGAGGGTCTTTTATGTTATAGCCAAAATTCAAATAACTAGCACTAACAACACAAGAGTTGTGCTTTCCACAGTTAGCAAGGCCTGTTTTATAGCTTTGAGATGTCAATTTGGTGAGCTGTAGGAATACCAGTGTTCAATGATGAGACTTACAAAATATGCCTTTCTTGGTTTTGTAATTTTGATTTATTGAATGGATGTGCCAAATAAATGAACACTGTTTTTTTCTGGGTATCCAAATTATTGTGTAAGCAGCTATTTGATATTCAGCTACTCTGTTCTGACTGCCCCTACCAATCACAGAACACTGCCTTCTGAATGGAGTACAACAATACATCACTCTTGCCTTGGTCTTGTTCCTGGCATTAAATAATCCATCAAGAGTGTTTTCTGCTTTACCTGAATATTTGTAGGGTTGAACACCAGCCAGCTGACCATTCAGTTGCAACCAATTTGACTATGATCGAATATTCCATGGAGTCAAGAATGCTCTGGTGCAAGTCAGAGACTATATATTAAATATGTCACGTGGTCATCTAATAGCCCTGGCAGGAAAGAAGCTCCTTTGCTCCCCAGCTCTGCAGACACCAGACCCTCTTTCCCTAGCAGGAGCAGACAAAGAGCAAACACTCACAGTGGTGCAGGTTTAGGGTTGTCAGCTAGCTGGAATTTTACAAAGGACTGGTGACTGTGGTTGCACACTGTAGCACTACATACAAATCTGCCTCTTATTAAGCACTACTAAGAATGCTGGCACCATTTTGCAGGGTACATTGAGTAAGTGTGTGTTGGTATTTTAGATGCTGTGCAGACAAACCTGCCAGCTCAAAGTAGAGCACAGGATTCTCACAATTAAATGACTGCTTGCCATTTTAACCAAGGACCCTTCTTAGGCAGTTCATTGTCTGTAGGGCCATTGACACAACAGCTTGGCAAGGCTCAGGATACCAGGATCCACAATCTTTGGCAAGGCTGTTCACAGAAGTATGCCCAAGGGCATTTTGTCTTTAGGTCCTTTTTAAAAACTGGGAAAGGAACTAACTCTACAGATGTTCAGAAGCACTCAGTTCTAAGTACTAGAAATTTTGTAAGTAAAAGGTGGTAACTATACTGGCCAAATGTAAGTGTTGTCAAGAGCGCTATACATCGAATGGAGTAAAATGCAGAGGTTGAGACTCTTAACAAATCCATTATTTTACTATTACTACATTTATAGCCCGCTTTTTTGTCATTGTATAGTTAACTAATAGTGAACAGTACAAACAAGAAAAACAATGTAAAAACAGATAACAGTAAAAGCAACAAAATAACCATCAATGAAATAAAACATGTGCAGAACAGATACAACAGTAATGGGCCTAAAATATGAAATGGATGCAAGGAGAAAACTTACTCATGTTAAAAGCACGCTGGAATAGCACTATTTTCACCTGGCATCAGAACCCCAGGGGGAGATGCCAAACAAACTTCCTAGGGTAGAGAGCTCTGTAGTCTTCATGCCATGAGTCAGAATTCTGTATCTTGTACACCTATCTCTGTAATGGTTTAGCATTAATTTAAGTTATCACGACCTCCCTATTGGCATCTTGCGTTAGCACTCGTCCTTCAAACCAGAAACAGAAACCTACTTCAAAATATGATTTGTGATTTTGGTTTGCAAGGCAAGCTAAATTCTGGCAAGGTCTAACCTTTTTTTTTAATTATTTGGATGTCATGGCAAAATGTGGTTACTGCCAAACAAGGAGGAGTGACTGTGCAACCTCGCTTGTTTCCACAGTTTGGAGGGT
>NC_084480.1:46483262-46523262 GCF_030035675.1 Rhineura floridana
TATATTTAATTTCAAAGTGAATGCAGTTAATTGATTTTGATTTTCAATTACAGCACAGAATTAATTGAAATTCAGGAGTGACTATTTACCCACATTGTGGCTTTTTAAATATTTTCTATGGTTATTTGTGCAATAATTTCTCATACCTAAATATGTTGTGTCCTTAAAATTCTTAGAGCATGCCTGAGTCGAGTACATAACAAAAACTCTGGTTCAGAAAAAGTGTTTGATAGGAGTGGGATGCACATCATGATAAAAGTATGTGAATCAATATGCTCCGGCTGTGATATTGCAAGTTAAGCATGCTCAATGCACAGTTCTCTGCCAGTTCAGCAGGACTTGCAATGTTGTATTTTGCAAATAATGCGGTACAAGACTGATAACTCTGATTTCAGAGAGAAAGGCTAAGCATTTTTACTCCATCTGTGAAGACCAGAATGAAACATAGTGTGTATTCAGTCTGACTCAGGTTGTGGAATATATTCTGCTTTAAATTTTAATGTATAGCCTCTAAGGAAAGAAAAAACTTTTTGTTGGGATTCTTTGCCTGTTCAGGCTAGTCATTCCTATGATAATTACCTATATTGCTAAGATATGCTGCTTCAGTACTAAAACAAATGCTACCTTGGGTTACATCCAATATGAGTCATACTTTGAGTAGAGACATTGAAATTAATGAGCACAACTAACTTAATGGACTTCATGGGTCTACTTCGAGTAGAACTTCATTGGATACAGCCCCTTTGTTTTCTGAAAATATATGTAACTGCTCAAGTGTAAACCTCTTTGTTGAAGCTAGTAAGTTTATTAAGGACACTTCTTATTCTAGCATATACCGTATCATCCTACTGAGTTTTAAGCGTACTTCAAATCTGTCTTTCTATGCTTTTACATCAGCATGACTTTTAAGTAACAAAAGTTCCTAAACACTGAATACTCAAAAATACACAAGGATGTTTAATTCTGAATGCTCACTGGATTAGTATAACATCAAAATGAAGGTGCAAAATTATATTAGAATAATCAGAATTTAAATGTTCATTATAGATTAATCAATTTTTGAAATGTAGTATAAACTTTATATGCTTAAGAAACTGCATCTGAATGCTTAGCAAAGAAGGTGTAATCCTAGATTAGTCTAAATTTCTGCCCTAAAAGTTACACTGGGTACAATAATAAGACCAGAGTTAACAAAAACTTAAGTCTCATTTAAAAAATCTCTTACCTAAATTGTGTTGTTCTTTCCTATTTGAAATCGCGTGGGCTTTACTGTTTAAGATTGGCTCAGTCATACTCAGTGTTTTCAATCAAAAACTTACATTTGGTAACATGCTTTACACAGTATGTAGATCTACAGTTTGTGTATTACCTTTTGGTTATATTAGTGAGGGCTTGGAAAGTGTGGATTTATTCATGTTCTTTTCACTGTCATGTAGTTGGGATTCATGGAACATGGACAACCAGTCTAAAGGCACAAAAAGTTGTAGTGAATTCAGGAAATTGGTGGAAATTGTTCAGTTTGACATAACTTCACTAATAAAACTATAAGCCATAATTTTTAAATAGCTTAAGCTTGGTTGTGTTGAAATGAAAGTACTGTGCTGCATGGGTCACCTTTTTAAAAAAAATGTCCCGTAACTCTTGAAGAAACCATTTCAAGAATGTTTGGATCCATTGTCTTTATTCAAGTATGGTGTATTCTAGTACAAAACCTTAAGCTTGTTTGGGTGTCATCTGAATAAAGCTAGACTGTCAGTACAACAGTTTGATGTCTTGATTTATTCAGCAATATTCAACTTAATAAATCAGTAAAGCTCAGATTTTGTTTGTTTCTTACTGAAAAACAAAATTCATATAGTATGTATTGTTTGGACAGCACACTGGTATCTGTTATATAAGTTACAGATTGTGTCTCTTAGGTCTGGTATTTATACTTTTGCCCTATATAATAACTTTAATTTACTTTGGGAAGAAAATACTACAACTGACAAAAGGAATTGGTTGAAGACAATCCTATTTTAAGAAAAATTAGTTTATTCAAGTCAAGTCAACAACTTTAACACACTTCTGAATTTCTGTGATTGCTCATGGTAGAATTGAATTTTCTGATCAATAATCAATAAGTGAACTACTTACTTCAATAAAGGTACAGTTTGGTTTTTGTGTTACTATAGCATCAGATATTAGGATATAGTGATTGTGGTCACATCCTTTCTGAATTCCTAAAGAATCAATGTTTTTAAAGAGGGCTCTTCATGTCACTATATAGCAAAGCTTCCAACTATTAGTCACCAATGTGAGTTGAGTTGTCTGCCCTGTATTTCCATCTACGAAGTAATTTTATTATTTACACAATTTATAGACAGGCTTTCAACAAAAAACTGTTCACAACTAGCAATTTAAAAATACAAATAAAAACCATCCATGCCACTCCAGAGCCAATACACAAAAGACCCTGCCTGATAAATAAACTTACAATATTCGTACACACATTTTGTCCTGTGCAGTGCAGATAATAAATAATGACTGGGAAGAATAAAGAGCTGCTTGTGGACAGACAATCCACAAGGAGAGCACTGGTATTAAAACATAGAGAGTGTGTTTGATCCAGACTTTACCTTCCCCAGATGGAAAGGTTCATTTTGCCCAATGAAGGCCATTGATCCAGGGAAGGGATGCGGGGGGAAGAAATATTTGCCAAGGAAGCTGCAGGGGGAAGGGGAATCAGCAAAATTATCTGACACACAGACATATATATACACACACACCACTGGCAGGAATGAAGTCTGGATCCAACCCAATACTTGCACAGCTTTAAACTGCATATTAAGCAAAACATGACTCTTGATTTGACAGCAATAAGATACTTTTACTACCTTTTCTCTTTATCATGATTTAATGAATAACCTCTTTTGGTGTTCTACATAGACTCTATTGTTGTGGACTGACAATGTCAGCATGGTATTTATTTTGATGTAGCCCATCCTGCAGAGGTGGCTGAATAGCAACACTGGAATACCTCTTTCCCCCAAATCTTTGGTTACCGAAAGAGTATTGCATCAGAGTCTTGCATTCTTTCCAGGAGAAGGGTTGGGGTGAGGCTTCTGTGATTGGGCCTTCCTTCCTCGGCTATCAAAATACCCCTTGCCACAAAGATGGTAAACTTAGAAGATGATGCTGTCTACTGAGGCTTTGATGGAACATAGGATTGGAGGCAGTATCTTAAGTATTTTAAGCTCAGATTATTTGGTCTCTGATATTTTGATATCAAAGGCATTATTGAATAGGGCAGATGTTGGAACACCTTCTGTTAAAGATAAGCCACGTCATTTTGACTGTCCTCAAGGAAAGCCCCACACAAAAGAGAGAACCAGTGTGGCAAAGCAGAGTGTTGGATTATGACCTGGAAGACCAGGGTTCAAATCCCCACTTGGCCATGAAGCTCACTGGGAGATCTTGGGCCAGTCACTGTCTCTCAGCCTAACCTACCTCACAGGGTTGTTATGAGGATAAATGGAGAGGGGAAGAATTACGTAGACCACTTTCAGCTTCTTGGAAGAAAGGCAGGATATAAATGCAGTAGTAGTAGTAGTAGTAGTAGTAGTAGTAGTAGTAGTAAAAAATACATCAGTAGTATAGCCTCAAAAGTAGAAAATACATATGATTGTTGCTATGTTAACAATCTAGCAATCTATGAGAACAATGTAGCTTTACCAGATAAAAGCATTCATGGCCACTGTTGTTACCTGGGCAACCGGATTTAGCAGTGAATTGAGATTATACCAAAGCTGTGAGTCTGAGTGACCAAAAATCGTTGACTACTGTGTACTCTGTATATTGTGGAATTCCCTCCCCTTAAATATTAGACAGATGCCATCTCTGTTATCTTTTCAGCGCCAGTTGAAGACCTTTCAACAAACCTTTAAAGTTGAGACCTTGTCCCAGCCTGCGTCTGTGTTGGAATTGCTCTTAAATGTGTTTTTAAACCTTTTAAAAAATATATATGTTTTTAATTTTTTCTTAAAAAAATATGTTTTGAAAGCTTTAAAAAAGGTTTGTTTTAATATATTTTAAAGTCTGTATTAATGATGTCGAAGTGTTTTTAGTGCTTTTGTTTGCCGCCCTGGGCTCTCGCTGGGAGGAAGGGCAGGATATAAATCAAATAATAAATAAATAATACTGTCAGTGTTTGGAGCCCCACTTTCTCTAAGCTGCAAGGCCCACTAATTATTATTACTTCGGTCTTGGCTGCTAGATACCTTGAGTCGGATCCAGACATCCTTATTCTGCATTTGGCATGGGTGGAAGTGAGAAACATCAGTTGGGAAAACAACAGCTAGGATCCAAAGAACTGTACAATTAGTTCCATGAGCCAAAGTAGGCTTTAGACTTTTTTCTTATACAGACAGCTACCCTGAACATGCCCAATCTCGTCTGATCTCGGAAGCTAAGCCGGTTCAGGCCTGGTTAGTACTTGGATGGGAGACTGTCTGGGAATACTGGGTGCCGTAGGCTTAGAGGAAGGCAAAGGTAAACCACCTCTGAATACCTCTGACCATGAAAACCCTATGAATATATATATATTAAAAAAAGATTCATAGGGTCACCATAAGTCATAATCGGCTTGAAGGCATATAACAACAATAATACTATGTGATAAACCTTTTTTGAAACTAAATAGTATTAAAAAAGCAGTTTGATATAGCGTTGAGGTCAGCTTTTGAAAAGGAAAAAAAGTCTAACATTCCACTGGTCAAGTCTTGCTTGAACCTGAACAGATCTTTGAATCCCAAGCTATATATGGTATTTCAATATACAATTAAAGTAAGATTTATTGAATAGTAGAACATTTTAAAAGTTGAGTAATGTAAGTGGTTCTCATGGAATTGCTTCAATATTTAGAAATTATTCTGTTGTATCATGTGTATAACTTTCCAGTTAGGAAAGCTTGTACTGGTTTTTATAATAAAAAATAATTCATTATTTTTGTGTGTAGCTTGGCAAAAGAAAAGATTATGTATGAAAAAGAAGCAAACCAGCTAGAAGAAAAGATTGAGAAAATGAAAGCTGAAGATGGAGAGAATTATGCAATTAAAAAGCAGGTAAAGAATTCCGTAGCTCTTTAATACATGTTATCAGTTTTTACTTTTAAACTAAAAGATCTTGTGTAATCATAAGATGCCAAAAAAAAAATCTTGTTTCAGATTCATAAACTGTCAGATATAAAGGAGCAGTCTAAATAGCCTATCTGTCAGATTTTTACTGTTTGTAACCAGTAGCTGTTACAACAACTTTGTGTACCAATGAAAACAGCTAGGTTGGTGGGGACTAGAGAGAGGGCATTCTCAGTGGCAGCCCCCACTCTCTGGAACTCCCTCCCGTTCGATCTTCGCCATGCCCCTTCCCTAGATACATTTCGCCGAACCTTGAAAACATGGCTCTTTGGACAGGCCTTTGGGGTCCCCGGGGTGGGCTAATTTCTTTATATTGTTTTAAAACTGTCTATTGATGGCCCTAAACTGTTCTGTACTGCTGCTTTTAAAATGATTATTGTTGACTGCACTGTATTTTATTATGTATTTATATTGTATTTGAACTTTAATGTTGTACGTCGCCTAGAGTGGTTTCGGCCAGATAGGCGACACAAAAATTAAATTTATTATTATTATTCTTACTGTAGTTCATTCATTACTTATTTCACAAGCCATAGATGTGTGGCTTTGTGGACACAAAAAATATTCAGTGCTATTCTAGAAGTCTCCAAGTTGAGCCCCCAGGGAGAGGAGTTAAACTTTATCTCATCTGCCTGCAGTCTGGACTGTATTTCTTGACTTTGGGTGTAAAAATTATTTGCCTACTTAGTTCTAGAAATACAAACAGTTTGAAAAAATCACAGCAACAAGACCATTGGGATGAGATACCTGGTCATTGGTAGCCTGTAATAGCTTTCAGGGTTCATAGTATATGGAAACTCCTTTGCCTTAAGATACAGTGCTTATCACTTTTATGGCTTTGGTGCATCTCTAGACATTTAATGGTGCTGCCTGTCCTTGATGCTGTTGTATTCCATTTTTTGTACTCTCTCCTTGCCTTGCTGGCTCTTCAGCTGTCTGCTCATACCCACTCATGAGCCGTTTCAAACCCTGCTGCCCTTGAAATATTAAGAGTTTAATAAGCTCTAGGGTGGAATCCAATGTTACACAAGCAGACTTCCACTTGCGAGTGGGACTTCCATCTACCTTTCCTTCTCCCTGAATCCCCCCACTGTTCAAATCTGCTCTAGAGCAACCTTTCCCAACCTTTGGGTCCCCAAATGTTGGACAACAACTCACACCAGCCCCAGCCAGGTATGATAGGAATTGTAGACTAGCAAAATCTGGGAAAGGCTGCTCTATAGGATCTCCATGGAACATGTAAAATCTTCTGAGAACATGGTTTAACATTGTCTCTTTTTCTTAAGGAAGCAATTTCAGGGCCATTGAAATAGATGGGCCACTGGCCTGATCCAGCAGGCTCTTATGTCTTAGGGAACTTGCCTCAGTAAAATTTCTGGCATATTTGCAGTTCTCTCTAATCTTATAGGGAAAACTGGAAAAAATGAACAGAACTTTAGTATCCTAATGCAGTATTCAGAAGCGTAAGACATGCAGTGGGCAGACTACAAGCTTGTGGAATGTACTTTGTTTTGTACGAGAACCCTGAGGTCTACCAACCAGAAAGTACAAAATAGGGACTCAGATGGACAGACATATGCTAAGAATTAGGTGCCTCTGAGCACATGTGCAGCCCAGAACCAAGCTCATAAGTGCTTTTACATCTAAAATGCACCCCTGGTTTCCCCACCCCCACCTTTCTTTTTCAGCACCCTAATTTGGGCAGACAGGACTTTTTTTAGTTGTTGCTATTGTTAGATAACTAGTAATCAGAAACCTTTCTGATCTATTGGAAATTGCCCAAAGATCCTAATCTACTTTCTGCCCACCCCTAGATTAATAAGTCAATATTTTATTTTAAAATATGTGCTACTTACTTTCTGAGGAACAAGGAAGCTAACAAGTCACAATGCAAAAATAACATTTCAAGGTATAGAACGATCCTCAAAATTAACCCCATGTAAGACCAGCAAACCACAATTTATTAATTCCCAATAATTCCCTCATAGCCAAGCACCAGATCCCCACCCCCAGTTAGTGAATGTTTGGTGCATACGTGATGGTTCACTCCATTAACCTAAAAAACATTGCATCTCGGCCAGTATTATCTAGTGGAGAGAACTGAATTCAGATTTCAGTTTTGCTATGGACAGAGGTTCGCCATTGTCACACTCAGCATCAGTTTCTATATTTAAAATGAAATAAAGGTATCTTACTGTGTTCACTTAAGAAGAAAAAAAATTAAGACCCTTATCTAGAGATGCATGAAATCTATCACCACAGATCTGTTTAGCTGTTGATATCTTAAAGAACTTCTTGATTCTTAGTTCACAATGCATTGAGAATGTATTGTTATATTATTGTATGATTTGGTACACTTTTTGTATAGTTTTCTAATAAAGTAAATTAAAAAGATTTTTTGACTCTTTTATAACTGGAAAAAATGTTTTTCCAACCTGGCATTGGGGTCAGATACTATTCAATAGTGAGCTGCAGCTTAAAAAACAACACATTTTCAACACATTTTTAGTTTTTTACAGTATAGCAAAGGGATATAGCTATATAAGCATGGACTTCTTTAATCATCCTCATGTTGATTCACATGATGTCTTTCAGGCTCCTTATACTTATTTTCTCCTACTGAAAGCCTCATAGAAATAAGAATGTTTTAAAATACCGAATGTTTATACCCCTTAATTCAACTGCTACATCAACATAAGTAGCTGTTATGCTGTTTAACATGCTAAGAGACATTTAGACTCAATGCCATGGACATTTGTTGTTGTTGTGATGTGCCTTCAAGTCAATCACAACTTATGGTGACCCTATGAATCAGCAACCTCCAGTAGCATCTGTTGTGAACCATGGACACACAGTGCTTCATTTCTCACTGCCACACCATTCCCCCCTTCATTTCAGGTGGTCTATCTCTTTAGTGAAAGCCACAAGGATTTCAAGATTTTGGGAGCCAGATTAACCCATTCCACCTCTGTCTCTTCTTTTGTTCTAACCTAACTGTTAGCTCCATTAGAGGAAACATGAGTAGCTGTTCCTGCACCCCTGAGATTAATAGTAGCTGTGAAATAGGAGTTGGAATTTGGGAAATAGTGTGGCTAGATCTCTGTCTCCCACTGTTGTATCCCTAGTCTTGGAAGAAGCTGTGTAGAAAGAGAAAAATATATGAATCTGATCATGGATCTCCTATGGTATGTCTGGTTTCACCCATAGCTACATGTGGAGCTTGAAATGCTTTCTGGTTATCTTAGTTGGAAGCTCACTCTGGCATCATTTGAGATACCTTGGTCTGGTAGCTAATAAGAAACTAATAGCTCTTGGTACAACAGTACTTTATAACATGAAAGAAGCAACAACATTATAAAAAGTAAATTCAAAGTAGAAACTTTTAGAAGCTGGAATTCATGCTTTTCTTCTGAATACAGAACTTGTTGCTCTGTCTACGTGCCAGCCATGTTGCGGGCATATTCTTTTCATGACTATAGGTGCTTGCAATTACACACATTGAATTATTTTAATAGTTTTGTTAAGTGCAAATATGTGAGGGCTTAAAATTCATATAATTGCTTTAAGAATCTTCACAATAGATTTGTTAATTGATTTTCATTTCCAGCCAAGTTGGATACATTATAGAATCAGCTGTGTACACTACCTTTTCAGTGCATGAATTTGAGGGTTAAAAAATTCCATGAAATAATATAAGATGGTTTTCTGTGCAATTACAAAATTGTCTTGTGTAGATGTATGCAAGATGTTCAGATTCAGTGGGGTGCCAGATTGGTAATTTTACTCAAAAAGCATGGTGAGAATAATCTCTCTCCTATAACAAAACCCAAGAATGGGTAATAACTTTTTATGCATGATAAGCATCAAAAATATGAGCCTGCTGGTCTTTGCTTTTCATTTTCTTTACCTTTGTCTTTTAGTCAGAACCTCCTGCAGTGAGCATACAATGTGATCAATAACTCAATAACTTTTTCCATGCAGTAATTATCTCTGTGTGGTATTATCTGAACACTGTTTTTATTTATTACCCCAAAGATGCAGGAGATATTTATATAACCAGCTGATCCCATTTTGGAAGAAGCTGTTTTTGACAGCAGGGGAAATAGTTTATATTAAATAGTTTTTTAAAAATCAAATATTTCATGGAAAGCTTTTAGTAGTTCTTGGTTTGTTTTTGAAAAGTATTCTTGAGTACTCTTTAATATTATATTGTATATATGAATCTAACTTCAATGTGTTTGCATGATTTTAAGCAGCTAGAAAAAAAGTAGTTGTATGTTAAAGTTGTGCAGTTCATGTACTTCATGCACTTCTGTTTTGCAGACTGAGATCTTGCAAGAATCTCGAATGATGATTCCTGATTGCCAACGCAGATTGGAAGCAGCACATGCAGATCTTGCTCAGCTATTAGTAAGTACAGAAGAAAAAATCATGTAGGGCTGTCAACTGAATATTTTCAGTTGATTGATCAAGATGAAGAGTAGATATTCAATTGAAAGACTGCATACATCACCTTGTTAACATAACCTCAAAGCAGATGTCTTTCAGGGATACTGGAGAAACTGAGAATTTAAACCAAACCTGCCACTTGCTGTTAGAAGGAAAAGCCATATTTGATGTTTATTTCCTCTTACAGTAATACATCCCAAACCAAAATACCGCCTCCCTCACCCAAAGCTTGCCCCCTCAATTTCAGACACATAAATTAAAAAATTGCCCCAGCAATGAATCAACTAAAGCTCTAGTTAATTAATGTTTAAACTCTTTAAGCATGCAGCCTTTAATTTCTGCCCACTGTATTTTGTGGTCTGGTGTAGATGTAAAGCTAGTGAGGTGCAATTGATATCAGGCCTGTAGAGACTCAAGTTCAAATTCCCGCTCTCAGAGCTTTTGGGCCACCATCGTCTCTCAGCTTAGACTATATCACAAGGTTGCTGTGAGGATAAAATTTGGATGGGGGAGACTAGGCACATCACCCTGAGGAAAAATGAGATAAAAATGTAAAAAAAAACCCAATAACAATGCAGTGTATGTTCTGTCTCCACAGTTCCCCACCAAGCTTAACCATGGCTAAGGATTGTGTTGAGATTGATCTTAGCCAAAGTTAATGCTAACCTGAAGGTCACATTAACCAGGATATGAAATCTGCTTCAGACCTTGGTGTCAAAGTCCAGATAAGGAGGAATCCTCAGTAGCATTAATTGTGGCTAAGGTTTGTACCAATATTACATGGTTCAAGTTAGCAGGGGGAGGTAACACTGAATATCCTGATGCATTGGCCCTTTGTGTCTAGGTGCTTTCTATCACAACACTGCCAAAGAAAAATGACATGTTTAGCTGATTAGCTAATACTGTATTTTTAAATTGCTGTAACCTGCCCTGAAACCTTGTGGTGAAGGGTGGGAAAAGAATTGAATAAATAACATGTAAAAATAATGCCTCTGTTTAATAGAGGTAATTTACTATTACTTTTGTATAAAGAAAAATATTTTAGTCTGCTTTTAAAAGAAATAACTTCATTAAAATATTTAGAGTAGCAATCATCTTGATCACTGGTATGCCTACCTTTCTTAAGCTGAATGCTCCAAAGTTTATTAGGCTACTAGATACACTGTGTCCACTAGTACACACCTTACCACTATTTTTTAAGATTTTCCATGTGATTGGTTTTCTATATTCCCCTTCCGCTCTCCTTCCTATACAAAGCTAGTAAGCTGAGAGAGGTTGTTGAGAAAAAAAATTAATTCTCTCTCATAAGACGACTGGCTGAGTTGGGAGTGGGAGGTACTGCATGGCAGTGGTTCCGCTCCTACTGGGCGGGTTGGCTCCAGAAGGTGGTGCTTGGGGAACATTGCTTGGCCCCGTGGATTCTCCAGTATGGGGTTCCACAGGGGTCAGTTCTGTCCCCCATGCTGTTCAACATCTACATGAAACCGTTGGGTGCAGTCATCCGGAGTTTCGGAGTGCGTTGCCATCAGTACACTGATGACACACAGCTCTATTTTTCCTTCTCATCCTCTTCAGGTGAGGCTGTCAATGTGCTGAACCAGTGCATGGCTGCGACAATGGACTGGATGAGGGCTAATAAACTGAGGCTCAATCCAGACAAGACTGAGATGCTGTTAGTGGGTGGTTTATCTGACCGGATGGTGGATGTCCAACCTGTCCTGGACGGGGTCACACTCCCACTGAAAGAGCAGGTTCATAGCTTGGCGGTTCTCCTAGAACCATCTCTGTCACTTGAGGCTCAGATAGCCTAGGTGGCTCGGAATGCTTTCTACCAACTCCAGTTGGTGGCCCAGCTACGCCCCTATCTAGACAGGGATAACCTGGCATCAGTGGTCCATGCTCTGGTAACCTCCAGGTTAGATTACTGCAATGCGCTCTACGTGGAGCTGCCTTTGAAGACGGTTCGGAAACTGCAGCTTGTGCAAAATGCAGCGGCCAGATTGGTAACAGGGACATGATGGTCCGAACATATAAAACCCATTCTGGCCTGCTTGCATTGGCTGCCTTTTTTTTTCTGTGCCCGATTCAAGGTGCTGGTTTTAACGTATAAAGCCTTACACAGCTTGGGACCACAATACCTGATGGAACACCTCTCCCGACACGAACCCACCTGTACACTACGCTCAACATCAAAGGTCCTCCTCTGGGTGCCTACTCTGAGGGAAGCTGGGAGGCTGGCCCAAGGGAGAGGGCCTTCTCAGTGGTGGACCCCAAATTATGGAATGATCTCCCCGACAAGGTGCACCTGGCGCCAACACTGTTATCTTTTTGACGCCAGGTCAAGACTTTCCTCTTCTACTAGGCATTTTTTAACAGCATTTGTATAGCATGTTTTTAATTTGCCTATCAGTTTTTAAGGGTTTTAATTTGATATGGTTTAAATTTGTATACTTGTTTTTAATGTTTTTAATTATTGTAAACCGCCCAGAGAGCTTCGGCTATGAAACGGTATATAAATGCAATAAATAAATAAATAAGCTGCCACAACCTTGGGAAATATTTCTTGAGCTGGGGCACAAGGAAACATGAATTTGAATTATTACCAGTACATCTTAGCATTATTTCCCATCTTTTTTTCTACAAGGGCAAAGAAGAATAATTAGTTGGCATAGGACTTCGAGCCAAAGCTCATCTACTCCAGTTTAGCAGTTGGTCATTACTGGATAAATGTGTTGTTCATTTTATTTAAATATTTATGCCAAGCACTTTCCATTCCAAACAATCCTCAAAGTAGCTTAACATGAAATTAAAACAATCATAATGTGTTTCTTTAATGGTTGAATTAAAACGTCCCAATAAACAACTCCTGTACTTCATTTACTGTACTTGAAAGCTTTTTTTTTAAAAAAAATGTTTTTAAAGATGTTTTGTTTTAATGTATTTTAAAGTCTGTTTTTATGATGTTTTAAACTGTTTTTAATGCTTTTGTTTGCCAACCTAGGCTCCTGCTGGAGGAAGGTTGGGATATAAATAAAATGATAAATAAATAAAAAAAATGATAAATGTTGTTTTATTTCAGTTTATTTATATCAGTTTTCTACACCATACTCAGAGTGGCTAACAATATTGTATGGCTAATGGTTTAAAATAAGGTTAATATTTGCAATCATTAAAATAAACATTTTAAAACATTCTAATAAAAACAAAACCAATAGATAATAATTAATTAACTCTGCAAACAGAAATCAAAAGCCTGCTGAAGTACACAAGAAGATAAGAAGAGCCTTGCTGGATCAAACCAAAAGCCTATCTAGTCCAGCATCTTCTTTCCCAAGTACCTGCGGGAAGCCTACAAATAGGACAATGAAGACAATAGCCCTCTCCTACTGTTTCCCAGCAACTGGTATTCAGAAGCATGCTGTCTTTCACCTCTGCATAGTTAAAACTATGGAATTCACTCCCACAGGAGGTAGTGATGGCCACCAAGTTGGATGGCTTTAAAAGAGGTTTAGACAAATTAATGGATAAGGCTGCCAGTTGCTACTAGCCATGGTGACTATGTTCTACCTCCGCTGTTGGAGGTAGCATGCCTCTGAATACCAGTTGCTGGGTATCACAAGTGAGGAGGGGGCTGTTTTCTCAGGTCCTACTAGCAGGCTTCCCAATGTGAGAACAGTGCTGGCCTAGATGGTCCTTTGGCTTGATCCAGCAAGGGTCGTCTTTTGTCCCTGACTATGGATTCCATAGTTTAACTATGCACTATGTAAAGATGTACTTCCTTCTGTCCATCCTGAATCTCACATGCTTGGGCAGGGCTGTACAATTTTTACCTGGCCTTACTGGCCAAACCAAAAATTGTAGTTGCTAGTCAGCCCTCCCCTCTCCAACAAGCCCTCCCCTTTCCTGAGGAAAGGTCCAGAGTTGTAGGGTGCTATGGCGGGTGCTGCCTCTTGAATGTGCACCAAGCACCTTCAAGTGGTGCCCCTCCCACAGCCTATCCCCAAGGAAGGACGTATGAGAGAATTGCGAGTTGCATGCCACTACTTGAATGAGCCCCAAGTGTCTTGAGGGAGCAGGAAAGATTGACAGGTTTCTTAAAAATGTTTTGTTCCAGAGTGGCCAAGGCTCTGGGGACACCTTGCTATGCAAGAGACAAACCACTCCCAGCCTTCCTCCCAACCTTTGAGCTGGAGAGGTGGTGGGGATGCAGTTGCCAGGACAATCTCCACCCACCTTGGCAGCTTTAAAGTTGAGAAGAAGGCTGGCACATGTCTCACTCACCATGTCGAGTGGAATGATTGATATTCTGATATTATGAAAGAGGGAGAAGAGTTTATCTCCTTCCTCCACGTCATACATAGTTTTATAAACCTCTATCATGTCCCCACACATGTTTGTCTCTTTTCTGAACTTAAAAGTCCTCTTGCACTCTGGACTAGCTGAAGTTTGCAAACACTTTTCAACTGTGATCCCAAGTAGAACATGTTTGAGTAATCCAGTATTGATGTAACGATGATAAATGTTACCATGGTCTGACTACAGACCTGATTTTCAAGGGGAGTGCTACTGCATCCAAAAGAGACAGATTCCTCTTCCCTAATCAGCCCTACCCGAGGAACCACTTTTGTCTTCTCTAAATTAAGTTTCAATTTATTTGTCTCCATTCTATCCAATACCATCCCGAGGCACCAATTTAGTACTTTGGCTCCTTAGAACTAGATAGATGACACCAAACATTTTTCTTTTCTGGGTATTGGCAACAGTGCACCCCAAATCCCTGGCCAACCTCTCCCAGCAGTTTCATGTAAATGTTATACAGCATGGAGGACAAGCGCCCCCCCCCCCGGACAGTTGTATTCGTAGAGAAGGAACCGGTGGGAGTGGGGGCAGCTTGGCTCCAGGAGAGATTGTCATCTGCTGGAGCAGCAGGATTAGTGTTTTCCTTGCTCTGGCAAATAAATATTCTAACAGGGCTTTCTAATTTTACTATTGTAAAAGATTACAGATTAGAGGAAGTCAGAGAATGAGAATAATAAGCAGAGGCTGAGTACTTCTTTCATTTGGGGTTCATGCCTAATGCTAGCAGTGTAAATAGTAACATTTCTTTGCAAGTTTGCTTGCATTTCTAATTAAAAGCTAAGGGTTGCATTTCAGTTGGCTGAAGATCATTTATTTAAGCTCAGTGTGTTTTCCAAGTTGAATGTGTGCAGTCAGTAGTAAGCACCACTGCCTTCAGTGGAGCTTGCTTCCAGGTAATTATGCATAGGATTGAAGACAGGCCACATGACTGATCGGGGATGTCAGCCCAAGTCTGCCCAGCCAAATTCCAATGTGCTAATAGCTACATCACACTTTCCCATCACTATTCTATGAGTAACAGCTGATAGTGATAAATGGAGTATTATGTGCTGTACTGCTAGTCATAATGGGCGATATCTAGTCTTAGTCATACTCAGAATAGACCCACTGAAATCAGTGGACCTACTCTGAATATGGCTAACGTTGGATATCGCACTGTGTGTCTGGCACTGAAGTGAAAAAAGCTTCCTTCATGATGCACCTCAAAGCTTCTCTCCACAAAGGTTTAGTCTTTACAGGATGGTAGTTATGTAAACAAATGGTTTTAGGATTTTTTTGGGGGGGGGTTAGTAATTTTTAAAACAGTAAAAAGTGTTCTGTTTTTTTTCAGGAAAATGAAAAAGAGTTGGAAGAATCTGAAGAATATAAAGATGCACGTTCAGTACTGGAGTCAATAAAGTTAGAAGCCTAGATTGATTCTTCACTATTTTATGTATGCCTTGGGTCCATTGATTCACTTCATTAATGTTTGGCCACTGCTGTATTTTTTCAAGTAGCGTTAGGAATTATGATGTGCTCAAATGATCTTTTATTATCTTTCTTTACATTTTTTGGGAAAAAATTCATTGAAAGTTGTATAACCAAAATACAAACTACAAATAAAAAAAAAGAAAACAAGCAAAGAGCATTTTTTTATGAGTGGTAGTACAAAAAATATTTTGTGGAACTATAACAACCTTCAGGGTTAAATCAGGCTATCAACATAAGGTGTCTGTCCAAAGTGATCAGTGAGTTTCAGATGGTCCCACAGGAAGCAAATCCCTATTGACAACAGTTAAAAATGGCTCGTTTAGAAAAAGTCAGATTTGACCATTCAACTGGAGAATCTGGCTTTGTGTCTCATTTTTGCTACAAGTGCCCAGTATCAAACTTTTGCAACCCTGTTACAGATAGACTGCTGCTCCAGATTCCCAGTTGTGTACAATACAGGATATTTGTATTGAGGAAATATAAGAGATTTGTGCAATAATATATCATGCTCTTCCCCAAATATAGATAATAGAGCCAATTTGGGATTTGATTGTAGAGACTGGCTGATGTTAGTAGCTACTTCATTCCCTATAAACGGTGACAATAGCATTGCATCTCCACCATATACACAGCATAAAATCCTCCTCATTACACCTACTTTCTGTAGATACTGTAGAGGTGATTCCAATGGTGTATTAGTTTTCCCTGACTATTGCCAGGTGCATCTAAGGAGCTGTTTAAATCAAATGGATGACACTGGCTTTCCAATGTGGTACTACTAAGATCAGCTTCCCATGTTAGTGCAATCCCTTGGTTGTGCTGCAGGAGTCTGATGCTAAGAAGTTATATATTATAGATAGCAATCCCTTAAAGTTGAGATTTGTTGTAATACACATTTGCTCAGTAATAGTGATGCTCCGATTTTGTGCATCTGCAACCAAATTGCCATTACATTTTGGAGCTGTTCCTTAACTGAGGAATAGTTAAGCGGCTACCTTTCTCGTAGTTTCTAAACCTATACATTCCATGTTGCAAACAGTGTAAGTTGTGAGAGCATTTGTCTTTGTTACTAAAGAGAGAGTGTACTTTAAAAAAGGTAGAGAAGAAACTGATGGGGTTAATTTGCCTGCCTGTAACTTCAGTGTTACATAAGTAGGAAGGAGTTGCACAAAGCATCCATATAAAACACAGAACCAAGTACGATGGGGTGAGGAACCTTTTTCGCCAGGTGGGCCAGATCGTTATTGGTCCCCACCCCTGTGGACCATCTTTGGGATTGGCTGGGACAACCCATCTGTCAATCACCTGACATTCCCAAGTGCCCCCCCACCTGCTGGTTGTCAGGTGCTTGGAAATGGGCTGGGCAAACCAGGGATCAGCTGTGCATTCAAGCTCCCCATGGGGAACTTGGTTGCACAGCCAATCCAGCAGGCTAGTGGGTGGTGAGTTCGACCCTGCTTTCTGCAGGATTTAGCTCCACAGGGACCTTGGTCATGCAGCCAATCCAGCTGCATCTCTACCTGCCCCACATACAACACCACCCTGAAGTACAGCATAGGTTTGAGGGAGGGAATTGGATGAGAGTTCCATGAATTTCTGTGGCACTGCTTCCATGTTTCAAATCACATTTGTTGGTTTAAGCTGAACTGTATCATAATACAGTTAGATTTGGAACACAGAAACTGCCCCTCATAGGTAGCCTATAAAGAGTATTATTTTGATTGATTCCCCTTATTGATAAACCACTCCAGAAGCCTCTGTGTGCCAAGATAAGTAAATACACGTAGGAGGTACAAAACTGGTATAGTTTGGAAAAATAAAGTAAATTGGGGAAGATTATGTGTTTGGGGAGCTCCCAAATCCAGGTGATCTAGGAGATACATTTCCTGTAGCTGCAGAGAGAACTGATCCCTTCTGCTTCAAAAGCAGTTTAAACAGAAACCCACATCTATATGCTGTCTACATTTCCTTGGACTGCTCTTATTTGCAGTTTAAATGTTCTGCGTAGCATATCTGGGTAAAGGTCCTGAAATGCCTGAACTTGTTCTCCTTTGTATACAAGGGAGTGAAAGTTGTGGAGATCTTGATATATCTTGTCTTTACATATAACTATGTCTCAAGACTTTCCAATTTCCATTTTATCATGCACTAACGTATGCTGTCAAAATATGACTCAAAGTAGGTCTGGAAGAAGCTATGTAAACCACTGCATTAGGAAGACTATCATGTCTATTACTTTCTAATTCTGAGATTGCATGGATTTTAATATCTAAATTGAAGCTCTTGCAGTAAGATTTTCCAAATCTTCCAAATTTTCAGCTTCCCCCCCCCGATTGCCTTGAGTTAAATTGTTTTTTCAGTTCCATATTTATAACCACATTTGCCATTTTAGCTGTCTTGACAACTTAGTTACTGCTTTAGTCATTTTTTAAAAAAAGTGGCTTGATGGTAGCTGCTCGTTCCGTGGTTAATTCTTGTTTAAGTACTGCAGCTGTGAAACATTTTTAATCCCTGTTTTACACAACAGCGTTGCTTTGTGGCGAGCTAAGTGTTTGATGGAAATATATCTAAGCAGTGTTAAGGAGCTATAATCTGCTGGCCCCACTATGTGCTGAAAACACAACTAGGAGTAAGGGAAGTACCCTGGAAAAGAGTACTATGCAATACATGGAAATAGTTGTCTGGAGAGAGAGAGAGAATCTTGTAACAATTGAGACCAAGCTGCTGTTGTGGCTGATGTTGGTGGCCCCTTTCCTCTTCCCCTCTGTTACGTGTCTCCCTAACTACCCTATGTCTGTTGTATTATTGGTTATAGAATATGGTAATTATTGGAAAATAATAATTAAAATGGTTTGGAGTGATGTACATACAGAGCCTATGATCGATTTGTATTAATTTTCTGCCTGCAACAAGATCTACTTGAAATACCATTAAAAAAAATTGTTTCAAAAAAGTCTAACAGTGTTAAACTATTGTTTATTCAGAAAAAAAACCTTTCTCCATCAGCTTAATATATATATGGTTGCGTACAACATAAAATCAACAGTGAAATTACATTGATAAAACAAATACAGAATACATCATAAAACAATAAACCTGATTAATACATCAACATAGCTGGGTCACACCTCAGAGAAAGCCTGGATGAACATGAATTCTAAGCAGGTGCTAAAATGCCGGTATGATAAGAGCCTGGTTCATGTTAGTTGGAAGCACATTCTAAAAGGCAGGACTACTACACTAAAAGCCCTGGTCTTAGTGAACAGAGGACAAATCTCAGGAATGTATGACTATTAGGTATGTCTCTTGAGAAGTGGTCAGGGACTGGTATATAAGGCAAGGTGTTTTCAGAGGTAATCTGACCCCATGTTAGGGTTTTATATGCCAATGGGAAGGTCTTGAATGTAGCCCTGTGGTCTATGTGCCAGTGCAGCTATTTCAGCAGAGGTGTTACCCACTGTTGATAGGACATCCCCTTCAATAGTCCTGCTGCTGCATTTTGCCATAGCTGAAGCTTCCAGGCCAACTTCAAGGGAAGCCCAACATGAAGCTCATTGCAGTAATCCATTCTAAAGGTTAGGTATGCCTGGACTACCATAGCTAAGCTATTGTGATCCAGGAATGGCCAGAGCTGTGGCACCAGTGAAGCTGGCAGAGGGTGCGCCTAGCCACTGAATCCACTTGGGCTTCCAGTGACAGAGATGGATCCAGGAGTACCCCCAAGCTACCTATGTGCTTCTGATGTGTATTGATGATACTGTTGTCCAAATCCTCTAATGACTGCCCCCAGTGGCTTCACATAGATGTTAAATGGCGTTGGGCATAAAATTGTGCCCTGCAGAACCCCATACCACAATTGCCACAGGGCCAAGGAATACTCTTCCAATTCTACTCTGGAAACAACTCCAGAACCAGTGTAAAACAGTACCCCCTAATACCCATCCCACAGAGCTGGTCTAGGAGGATACCATGGTTGATGGTTTCAAAAACTGCAGGACGAGAGAGGTTGAGTACTGAGTATCCCTCCTTCAGAAGGAGAGAGGTTTCATTCTCCTTGTCTCTTGATAAAAGTCATCAAAGTGGCCAAGGCTGAATCAGTCCTGAATCCAGACTGGAAGGGGTCTAGATAATGTGTATTTTTGAAGAACATCTGCAGCTGCCCTGCCATCACCCTTTCCCTCCCCACTTTTTTGCAATAGGTTGGTAGCTGTCACACACTGTTGGGGCCAGAGTGGGCTTCTTTAGGAGTGACTGTATCTCTGCCTCTTTGAAGGCCGAAGGCACCACCTCATATAAAGATGCATTAAACCATATCCTGGATCCAAACAGTTAATCTAGTCCACAGGCTAGATTTAAGTGGCATGAGAGACAGAGATCAAGAGACATATAGCTGGACATGTTACTGCACGCACTTTGCCCATATCATCAGGCTGCATCAGCTAAAATTGATCCCACAAAATAGTGCAAGGTTTGCACAACATTAGAGAAAGTAAAGCTGGTCTATCTTTAACCATTTGCCATTAAGGCATTGTTTCAATGATAGCAATATAGAGCTAACTGAAACCAAAATAAGCAGCTTGGAAATCTTTAATAGGCTTTGGTCACAAGATAAGATCAAGTTATTCAGCTGTTGCAGCAGCAACAACAAAGTTAAATAAAAAGACTGATCTTAACATTCACAGTTTATTGTGGCCCTTTTGCTTTGTAGATGTTAGGAAAATATGAAGTGGAAATGAAGAGTGAAATTTTCTTATTGAGGTGTGTGTGTGAGAGAGAGAGAGAGAGAGAGATTTTGACTCTTGTAAGTTGTCCCCCGGCCAAATAATATATGATGGTGTAGCGGTTAGAGTGTTGGACTACGACCTGGGAGACCAGGGTTCGAATCCCCACACAGCCATGAAGCTCACTGGGTGACCTTGGGTCGGTCACTGCTTCTCAGCCTCAGAGGAAGGCAGTGGTAAACTCCCTCTGAATACCGCTTACCATGAAAACCCTATTCATAGGGTCACCATAAGTCAGGATTGACTTGAAGGCAGTCCATTTCATGTACATGTTGTGGATTTATCCAATGGCTGCCCTCTAGCAGACCCTCAAAAAAGGAGTAGGTCTTACACAATTGCCGAATTACTTCAAGGGAAAAGGTTTTTGCCAAATTTCTCTTGTAAGTATTTTTAATGTCTAGAGAGTTTGGATGGGGGGGGGAATCCCATGGAATCTCCCATCTGCATTCTGCAAAATGCTATATACCAGCAAAAGCTGCACCAAATGAAAGCTTTGATCATGTGTTTCTGCTCTGTGATGCAAATTAAATGTTGACTGAAATGTGTGTAAGAGGGAATTTTGTTACATCACAGTGTTCTTTCCTCTCCTTTACCTTTTTTTAAAATTATTGGCAGATCAGAGCTTTGGGAATTAAACTGGGGACTTGGTAATAAAAATGTTAGCTGTAAACCGTACAACAGAACAGTTATTCCCAAATAGCACTGACTGTCCAGTTATTTGCTGCCAGCTCTGGTCACTACCTTCTGGGGATGCAATGCGTTGCCAGAAATAACTATTAATATTGCGTGCAGTGACCCTGTTAATTCCCCAGTACATACATGTAGCGAGCAACCATCTCGTTTGCAGTGCCTGCAAGGAACAGAACCTAACTTTACAAGATGCTGTATTGTAGGCATTCCTGTGACTTTTGACTTGGTCTTCTCTGAATAAACTAGTTTATAAAACCCTTTAATAATCCTATGAATTCCATTACTTACTCAAAGATCACCTACACAAGTGTGCTCATAATTAAATTTCGAAGGCGGCTCAGTGTGGTCTATAATAAGGCAAATAAAAAAATAAAACCCATAAAATAATCCATAATAACAATCCTGTAAAAACAACAAATCACAAAAGTACAATGACTTATAGAAGTACTGTATCAACAGCAATGACGTCTCTTCTCCAAATGCCCACCAAAAAGAAAGAAAGATGCATCTTAACTAACTACCTAAAACTAGACACCCCTCATTAGGGAAGGAGCTCCAAATACGAGGAGCCATCACTGAAACGTACTGTACTTTTCTTATGCCTCCAGACCACAGGAAGAAGAGACCATCGCCCCAAGGGAAGGAGAGGCTGCTGCTGCTGCTGCTGCTGCTGTGGGACCACCACCTCCACCACCCTTCCCTGTGGGACTTCTGCCTGGCAGGACCAGGCCCCAGGTACCCAGCCAGCTAGGACTGATTTTCACCACCTGTCCCTCTTTGGAGGGATACATAAGCCGGCTGGCTGAGGTGGCCTGGGAGACCCAGTGCCTGCTGCTGCTTGCTTAGCTGAGGAACACTGCCACTCTATTGCTTTTGGGCCCCTGCCGCTACGGCTACCGCTACTGCTGTCTGCTAACTGTTGAGGCGTCGCTGTTGCTGCTACTCCCTGGATGTATGAGTGTATGAGTGGTCTGTATGAGTGAGGGTATGATTGTGTACAGATTGTGAGTTTTGTTACTTATTTTTATTTTATTATGTGCCTGGGCGGGAGGATAGTGCATTGGGAGGGAGGACCAGAGGGGGCCCCTGTTAGTGTAGTGACGGGTAATGGGAGGTATGGCGTTGTGAGGAGGACATGTCAGTTAAGGGGAACTCGACCCAGACAATTGGTGGCTGTGCCGTGTTCCGGTCCTCCCCACATCCACAGGATTGCTGGTAGTTCTATCAGCCAACTCTCGGATCTCCGGATGCTGCTTCTTAATGCCAGATTGGTAAATAATAAAACCTCCCTCATCCATGATTTAATTGTGGATGAGATGGCCGATCTGGCGTTTATTACCGAGACCTGGGTGAGCGATCTGGGAGGCATCAATCTCTCCCAGCTGTGCCCACCTGGGTACTCAGTTCAGCATCTGGGTAGATCCGAGGGTCGGGGAGGGGGAATCGCTGTGGTCTATAGAAGTTCCATCTCTCTTGTTAGGCACCCTATCCAGGTGGCTAATGGTCTGGAGTGTCTCCACATTGCGTTGGGTCAGCGAGACAGACTGGGAATACTGTTGGTGTACCGTCCACCCTGCTGCCCAACAGCCTCCCTAACTGAGCTGACAGAGGTGGTCGCGGATTTATTGTTGCGATCCCCCAAGCTCTTGGTATTGGGGGATCTCAACATTCATGCCGAGACCGCTTTGTCTGGGGCGGCTCAGGACTTCATGACCTCCATGACAGCCATGGGGTTGTCTCAATTTGTTACTGGCCCTACGCATATCTCGGGGCACACTCTAGACTTAATTTTTGCCACTGGATTAGGGGATGGTGATCTGGGAGTGAGGGATTTTACATCTATTCCTTTGTCATGGACAGATCACCGCCTATTGAGGTTTAGACTCACAATGTTTTCTCCCCTCTGCAAGGGTGGAGGACCAATTAAGATGGTCCGTCCCTGGAGACTAATGAATTCTGAGGGTTTTCAGAAGGCTCTAGGGAGTTTTCCGGCTGATAAAACTGACGCTCTTGTCGAAACCCTGGTCACTCTGTGGAATACGGAAATGACCCGGGCAGCTGATGTGATCGCCCCGGTGCGCCCTCTCCTTTGCAGAGCTCAATTGGCTCCTTGGTATACCCTGGAGCTAAGAGTGATGAAGCAAGAAAGGAGATGGCTTGAGTGCAAATGGAGACGAACTCCCGACGGCTGTAACCATGCACTTGTGAAGGTCTCTAACAAGCTCTATGTGAAGGCGGTGAGGGCAGCAAAGAAGCAGTACTTTGCTGCCTCCATTCAGTCATCTTTTTCTTTTTCTTTTTCGATCGTGGCCCCCACCCTCTGGAACTTACTTCCCTTTGACCTTCGGCATGCCCCCTCCCTGTTGACTTTTCACCGAGCCTTGAAGACCTGGCTCTTCAGGCAGGCCTATGGGATCTCTGGGGTGGGTTAGGTTTTACACTGTATTAACGTAAGATGGTCTTTAGATGAGATGTTATGATATTAATAATGTGATGATTATGTATATGAGGAGATTGTATTTTTTATTGTATTTTATATTGTACGTCGCCCAGAGTGTCCGTTTGGTCGGACAGATGGGCGTCTGCTAAATAAAATTTTATTATTATTATCTTCTAACCGCCCAGCGGAACTTTATAAAGTTGTTCGGGGACTTTTACACTCTGGTCCTCAGAACGCAATAATACCATCAACAGCCCGCTGTAATGAGTTTGCGAGACACTTCCAAGATAAGATCACGAACATCCGTCGGGACCTTGACTCCAACATTGTAGCAGTTGAACCTAATGAGGTGTCCGGAGCACAGTCCTGTCCTGTTTTATTAGATGAATTTCAGTTGGTTCAGCTCGAGGACGTGGACAAGGTGCTTGGACAGGTGCGGGCGACCACTTCTGCTCTGGATCCTTGCCCCTCGTGGCTAATAAAAGCTAGCAGGAATGGAACAGCCGGATGGGCCAAGGAGGTGATTAATGCCTCTTTACGAGAGGGACTGGTACCACCCTGCCTGAAGCAGGCGGTGGTGAGACCGCTCCTAAAAAAACCCTCCTTGGACCCTGATAACCTTGACAACTATAGACCGGTAGCAAATGTTCCATTCCTGGGCAAGGTCCTAGAGCGTGTGGTCGCTCGCCAGCTCCAGGCTCTCTTGGATGAAACTGATTATCTGGATCCATTTCAATCGGGCTTTCGGCCGGGGTTTGGTACAGAAACAGCCTTGGTCGCCCTGTATGATGACCTCTGTCGGGAGAAAGACAGAGGGGGTGTAACTCTGTTGGTTCTCCTTGATCTCTCAGCGGCTTTTGATACCATCGACCATGGTATCCTTCTGGGGTGACTTGCAGACTTAGGAGTTGGAGGCACTGCTTGGCAGTGGCTGTGCTCCTACCTCGAGAATCGTCTCCAGAAGGTGGTGCTTGGGGAGCATTACTCAAGTACCTGGGTACTCCAATATGGGGTCCCGCAGGGTTCAGTTCTGTCCCCCATGCTCTTTAATATCTATATGAAGCCGCTGGGTGAGGTCATTAGGAGATTTGGAGTGCGTTTCCAGCAATATGCTGATGATACGCAACTCTACTTCTCCTTTTCATCTTCTTCAGGTGAGGCTGTTAATGTACTAAACCGCTGCCTGGATGAGAGCTAATAAACTGAGACTCAATCCTGACAAGACTGAGATGCTGTTGGTGGGGGGGCTCTCTGCCCAGATGGTTGATGTCCGACCTACCCTAGATGGGGTTACACTCCCCCTAAAGGAGCAGGTCCGTAGTTTGGGGGTCTTATTAGATCCGCTCCTATCACTGGAGGCTCAGGTAGCCTCGGTGGCATGGAATGCGTTCTACCAGCTTCGGCTGGTAGCCCAACTACGACCCTATCTGGACAGGGAGAACCTCGCCACAGTTATCCATGCTCTGGTAACCTCTAGATTGGACTACTGTAGTGCACTCTATGTTGGGTTACCTTTGAAGATGGTTCGGAAACTTCAGCTGGTGCAGAATGCTGCGGCCAGAGTTCTTACTTGGACTAAAAAATCTGACCATATAACACCTGTCCTGGCCCAACTGCACTGGCTACCAATATGTTTCTGGGCCAGATTCAAAGTGTTGGTTCTTACCTATAAAGCCCTTAATGGCATCGGACCGCAATACCTGGTGGAACGCCTCTCCCGCTATGTACCTACCTGTTCGCTACGCTCGATGTCGAAGGCCCTTCTCCGGGTTCCAACTCATAGGGAGGTCCAGAGATCAATAACTGGATCTAGGGCCTTCTCAGTGGTGGCCCCCGAATTATGGAACGCCCTCCCTGACGAGATACGCCTGGCAACTTCTTTGTTATCTTTTCGGCGCCAGGTAAAGACCTACCTCTTTGCCCAGGCATTTTAATCTTAATTTTAATTTTAATTGTAATCTTATTTTAATCTTTGTCTTCACCTTGTTTTTAAAATGTTTTTATAGTTGTATTGTACCCACATTCACCTGTATTTTAATGTGGTTTTATTCTGTTGTACACCGCCCTGAGAGCTTGTCGCTAAAGGGCGGTCTAAAAGTACAATAAATAAATAATAATAAATATCACCAGGTTGATATGAAAGAAGGCGTCCTTGCAGGTTTTTGGGTCCCAAGCTATTTAGGGTTTTAAATTTCAAAGTAAGCACCTTGAATTGGGCCTTGAAAGCAATTGGTAAGGAGTGTAGATGTTTTAGAATAGAAGCAATATGCTCACAGCTTGCTGCCCTTACCAGCCTTTTTGCCCCAGGAATTTCCAAACCATCTTCATTACACATTACAGTAGTCCAGCTTAGAGGTTATCAGAGCATGAGTAACCATAACCAGGCTATCCTAATCCAGAAGTGGCTATAGATGGCAGACGAGTTGAAGTTGAGCATAGATACCCCTAGCCACTGAAGGCATCTGGGCCTCAAGTGACAAAGATGTTTCTGTTGGGATAAGCAATCTTGCATGCTTTAGTAGGGAAACGTCCCTTGTAGCCAGATTTGGGGACACGTCTATGTTTGTTTACTTCCTGTTGACCAGGTGTTATTTCCTCCTTCTCTTCCTCTTCTTTGTTAAGATTTGTTCTCTTTTTGCTTAATCTTCATTAAGCCACAGGAGAGAGGAGCTTCCAGAGGCATCTCTGCCAGAACATTCCAATAATGGGCTAAAAATCTATTACAACTTCTATCTTTTCTCTCCAAGCTAAAGCCTATGTTTCCTGAAAGGTCATGAATAAACATTTTAATACTTTTACTAAAGAAGACTCTCTGTTGCTTTTATTCAGCTGGTCTGTATGAGGGGAAGGTGGGCTGGTTAATTCTCATTCCACTCTGCTAAGGATACTCTGCTAAGAGACACCTAAACAGTTTCTCTTATTTAAGCCTAACAGTTTCCAGGAGCACCCCCAAACCATGCACCTGTTCCTTCAAGGGGATTACTACCCTATTAAGGACAAGCAATTCTACCAACTCCCAGACACAGGAACAACCTACCCATAGCACTTCCATCTTGGCTCAGTTCAGCTTCAATTTGTTGGCCCGTCTCTAGACACTGGTTCAGGACTTGCACTGCCACTCTTGGTACTGATGGGATAGAGCTGTATGTCAACCGCACACCAGTGTCACCTCGCTCCCAATCCCGATGACTGCCCCCAGCAGCATCATATTGATGTTAAATAACGTGTGACAAGATTGAACCCAGCAAGACCCCGCAGGAAACCTCCCATGGGGCCAAGCAAAAGCCACCTAATTCTATTATCAGAAACCATCCTTGGAGGTAGGAGCGGGATCACTGCAAATCTGTGCCTCCAGCTCCCTCCGACAGCCCAGGCAGATACATGTCTGTATTCTCTCCCTGCCCCACCTTGTGTTTTAAGTGAACCTGTAGAAGAATTCCATGCTTGACTTTGAAATTACCACTCCAAAACAGGTATAGGATTTTGGCTCAATTTTTGTGCTGTCGCTAACTTTTGGTCGATATTTAGAACAAACGAGGCAACCTTGATTTGAAATGTATCTGTTTTGCAAGTAGGAGTGCAATGGTGTAGAATCTTCCTGCTATGTAAGGACCTTTTAGCCTGACTCATAGAAATTGTATTTTTAAAGGCAGCTTGACTTTAAAACCATGTTATTTATTGACTGAGAGTTGTTCTGTTTTTTGTTTTTGTCAAGGGATAGATCTTCAGCTGGGGGGGAGAGACTGAAGATGGGAAGGAGTGGTAAATGGCACTGACACTTGTTCTTGGCGCTTCTTCTTGACAATGCTTCTAGGTAGAGAGCTTTTCATGTGTTTGCCATGCTGGTTCATTTCACTTAAACATGCATAGTGGAACTTTCTGATGTAATGAGGAATTCTAGTATAGGAGGAGGAAAAGGGAAGGATGAACAAAAACTAGGAATGCTATTCTGGGTTTCAAGAGGGGTGGAAGCAATTTTCATAGCAAGGCACAAAGGCCTGCTTTCGGGTACATATTAAAGATTAAATTGCCAAAAAGAAAAAGAAAAACCCAGGTTATTTCCAGAGCATTTATTTACACCTTGAAATAGCCAGATGGATCCAGAGTCAGCCATGCTTAGTCACTATTTCTAATTTAAATTCCACTAATTTCAGTGGGTCTACTCTAATATGCCTAAATCTGGACCCATCTCATAGTCTGAAACATATGGTACCGCTCCCCATAAGAACCCAAGAAGAGCCTGCTGAATCAGGCCAGTGGTCCATCTAGTCCAGCATCCTGTTCTCACAGTGGCCAACCAAATGCCTGTGGGAAGCCCACAAGCAGGACCTGAGCGCAACAGCACGTACCCCTCCTGTGATTTCCAGAAAGCCAAATGAGACTGAAAATTTTAAGTTACAGATTTCAGAATCTTTGGGATAACATTGAATGCTATAAATAGTGAGTGAGGGGATAAGAGCAAAATAACAGCACAAGTGTCAGATGAGCAGGAGGTTAGAAATATATAACCCAGTATCTACTTGTCTCATCCTTAGGCCCATCAAAGGGGAAGGTCAAAGGTGAAGAGGGGAAAATGTATTGTTGCCTGTCATTGTTCTGTGAATTGCAAAAAGTGTTTCAGGATAATAAGGGCCACACATTTTACAGACACATTTCTGAACTAAAGTTAAACTGGAACGTGGCTGGTGGAGTTCATTTATATTTCCTTCTCAGCAAAGTTCATTGTATTATAAAGTTCAGCCATCTATTCATGACCAGCTGCATTTGATAACAGCTCAGTTCAAAGGGTTTATCTTAAGTGGGGGAAGGAGCTGGTTAATTTTCTGTTTTTAAAAAGCTAAAGTTGAATGATGCAAATTGTCCCCATTTGTGGTTAAAAGCACTCTCCCCTATAATGCTTCAAAACTGATAATTTCCGTTGTGGCTGTTTCTCCCACACCTCTGTTGCTGAACAACATTTTCAGGGAGATGGAGAACAGTTTGGTGAGAAAGTTACCTGGAGGACCCAAAAAGTGCAGGTGTGAAAATAAGACTTGATAGAGCCATGGCTTATCCTGTTTCCTTGCTAACACTTCTCTTAGGAGGTCTAGAGGGCTGCAACATGTAATCTGCTGGTTAGACGGATCACTGAAAAACTAACTAAATGGCCACTGATGAATCAGACAACATAGTTTTAAGAACAATATAGAGCCAGTGTGGTGCAGTTGTTAGAGTGTTGGACTAGGAGATGGGAGACCAGAGTTAAAATCGCCACTCAGCCATGAAACTCACAGGGTGACCTTGGGTCAATCACAGTCTTTCAGTCTTGCCTACCTCACAGGGTTGTTGTGGAGATAAAGGAAGAGGGAAGAGAACTATGTATGCCATCTTGAGTTTATTGGATGAAAAGTGGGATATAAATGTAATAATAATAAATATACATATTAATAAAAACTGCAAATAAGAACTACCACCTTAGAAGAGTATTTATTTATTATTTAATCTTTTCTCCAAGGAGTTCAAGGTGGTGTGCATGGTTCTCCCTCTCCCCATTTTATCCTCACAACACCTCTGATGAGGCTGAGATATGGTGATTGTCCAAAGGTCACCCAGTGAGTTTCATGGCTGAGTGGTAATTTGAACCCTAGTCTCCCACATCCTATTCTGACACACTTTAACCACACTGGCTCTATTCCCCTATTCCCCCTTCTCTTACACTTAAGAGGTATGGCTCTGCTATGTTTGTGCATGCTGCAACCCATATATGCATCTTCAACAGATTTAATAAACTCTGTTAATTAAAAGTCTGATGATTAATTGACTGGCTGCACAATCCTATGCATGTGATCTGAAGGCATATAAGGTCACCCATCTTGCTGAAGTTAAGTAGGTTTCGTGTGATGGGCTATGATTCTAAGAAAATAATTAAATAAAATTTCCTTGGAAGTAGGTCTCACTGTGTTCAGTGGCTTACTCCCTGGTAAGTACATGTAAGATTGCAGCCTTAGATTTCTTTAATTGACAGTCCTAATTTTAGTGACTATGAATTGTTAGCCTAGAAACAGGTAAGTTGATTAAGAACAATTATTTTTAAAGTTCAGAAGCTTTTATCTACTTATAATGAGCACCTTCCTTCAATAAACAGCTTCTGTAAAAAGGACAGATTTACAGATGAGTTTATGCAGGCTATATGAAAGTCAAATGTAATGGAAAATTAATTACAAACACCTTGAACTAAGTGAGTGACTAGTGGTATTTTTTAAAAAAATGTTTAATAAGAATTAAGGAAGTTAATAGTATGCAATCATCCTTTGTGTTCACTATCACCCTTGAATGAACTTGAAAAATTCCACCTTTATTAGTCATTGACTCCCTCAGTTTGCAGACTACTTTAAAAGGGGGAACTTGAGGTGACTTTAAGTGACCTTTGAGGGAAAAAGTGTGGATAACAGCTGGGATTCAGGTTTTCAAAACTGGGGAACAGCTTTGTTTCTTTATCCCAGAATCCTGGGTGTGTAATCTGCTGATACCTGCAGCACCTAATCTGTGGACTTTTGTTTTGTTTTGTCCCCCCCCCCCCTTTGGGCAACATCTAGTCTGAGGAAGAGGTCTGGAGAACTTAAACCCTTGCTCACTCTCTGGTGCATTTTGGGTGGATCTAATAAAAGGTATTGGCCAACAATGGATTTGAAAGTTTGGGGTGTCTTTGCTTTTTTTTTGGAAAAAAAAATTGCCCTTCAAGTTAATTAGCCTCGGGTCTGTAGCCAGACCTTATCCTACTTTTCTGTGGCCCAAATGACACTGTCTCTGAAGGGGCTACTGGCATAGAGGGGGAAGGAAGCTTTAGGGCAGTATAGTCCTTTGACTGGCCATCATTCTGTTGGAAGTGGGGCAAGAGCAACTCCTGTTTTGTTCTTTTGTTTGTGCTCCAGAAGGAAGATAGAGCTAGGGTCCTCCAGATGGATAGGCTTGTTTACCTTTACCTGTGATGCTCTGACTGACTTTCTTCTGTCGATAGACTGTGATGCCTTTAGGGAAGCTTACCTGCCCCTCCTCCTTCCGCCCTTTCCACTCCATTCTCCTTCGGCTGACCAGGAGAGAGGAGCATCCCTTTGTCTCTGCTCTCTCTCCGAGCATGGGGCTGACTCCTACACCTGGGAGTTATGCCTCCAACTTAGCTAGTTAGTTAGAACTAGGTATGCCTTTTCTATCTACTATGTATTTCTCTAAATAAAGTAGCTTTTCTTATTTTACTAAGTCTCCAGTCTCAGTGATGCTGTTGCAGGGTAAAAGCCTGCTTTCTTAGACAAATGCATGCACACGCTGGCACACTCGCATTTCAACATCTGCTGTTACTCTCTGCTGCTGTGGTGCTGCTTTTAAATGAAATTAAGCAACACAACTACACACAGCGCCACAAGGGTTATGGGCCCAGCAAACTAAATTGAATGCAAGTTGTAGCTGAAGCTAAAGGTGCCTGTATGTAATTTACAAGGGAGACTTTAAGTTAGAAAGAAAAGTAGAACAGAAATAGAAAAGATGGTTGAAGTATCTTTGCTGGAGAGGCGCATTCCAAAGATGGAAAAAGATAACTTCGAATTATGGGACCTGAGATTCAAAGCGCTCCTGGAAGGAGAAGGGCTGGAAGGAGCCCTGACTGATCCTGAACCCTCGGCTGAGGATGCAAATGCAAGGGTTGCATAAGAATGGAAAAGTAAAAGCTCTTCTTATTTCTGCTCTATCAGATCAAGCTTTGAATGTCTGTACAGGCTGCAGAAGTGTTAAAGAATTTTATGAGAAGCTGCAGGGAGTCTATACCAAGAAAACAAAGAGCCATATTTTATATTTGTACAAAGAGTTGTTTTCTCTGAAAGAAACTAATGAAAGAGGAAGCCTGAGTAAATACATAGAAAAGTTTTCAGAACTTTTAGCAAGATTGGAAAGATGTGGCAGAGTACTTGATGAAGAATTAAAGAAAGGATTGCTTTTAAGCTCTCTTAATCAGGATCATAAATTAATTTGCTATGTACTAGAGAATTCTGAACAAAGCCTGAATCAGATCATGTTGTATTTAAAGGATCAGGACTTGAGGGAAAAGAAGGACATCCAGCCTGCTCTGAGCAAGCAAACCTTGCTAGAAGCAGACATGAAAGGGACAAAAGAATTCGTCTCTGCCCCAATCCACAAAAGAGTCAAGACAGACGGGATCTGTGCTTCAAGTGTGGCTCTCCAAATCATTTCCAAAGGGATTGCAATAGAGGGCAGACGAGAGCAAAGGCTGACTTTAAACACAGGCCAGCCGAAGTGAGAGATGCCTCCAGGCAAACTTTTAAACAAAGGCAGAGAAAGGCGGAAAAAGAGGATTTTAGCTTCTATGTGCCTCATGAAGGAAAGAGTGATCCTAAAGGCAGATTTTTAATTGACTCAGGATCCACCTCACATGTAATAAATGATAGAAGTCTGTTTAGAAATTTTGAGAGTCACAAGCAAAGGATACTGACAGCGTCTGGAGAGGAAATTTTCTCTGAAGGAAAAGGAAATGTCCAGTTATTGTGTAAAGTGGGAGATTTGGAAACAAAGATAGAATTTAAAAATTGCTTACATGTTCCAAACTTTAGAGACAATCTAATCAGTGGTACCAGGATATTACAATTTGGAGGAGAACTTCGTATAAGTGGAGAATTTTGCCATGTTCTAAGCAAAGGAGTAATAAGTTGCACTGCAAAGGTGGAAAATGGACTTTTAGTTCTTGATTGCTCTGAACCTATGCATGCAAATGTGGTCAAGGAAACCAGTGATTTTCAATGCTTACACACCTGGCATAGAAGAATGGGACATGCCAGTTTTGCCAGAGTTACTGCCCTTGAAAGAGAGAATTTGGCAAGAGGCGTTAAAATGAGACAGTGCAATTGTACACAGACTTGCGAGTGCTGTATTAAAACTAAAAGTGTGAAGCCAAAATTTCCTAAGAAAAGTGAGAGGAAAACCAAAAAGCCTCTAGAGCTAATTCACACAGTTCTTTGTGGGCCAATGAGAATGCCCTCCCAAGGTGGAAATTTATACATGCTGACCTTTATAGATGACTACTCCAGATATACTACCATGTATCTGATAAGGGAGAAAAGTCAAGTACTTCAACAACTGAAGGGCTATATTAGGATTGTGTCCAACAAATTTGGCAGAAAGCCACAGATCATAAGATCTGACAATGGAGGGGAGTATGTGTCTAGAGCTATGCAAGATTTTCTCTGTGAGGAAGGCATAGAGCACCAGACTACAGTTGCATACAACCCAGAGCAGAACGGGGTCTCGGAGGGAATGAACAGGACCCTTGAACAAATGATTCGTTCCCTGTTGGATGATGCACAGTTACCAAAGGAGTACTGGGGAGAAGCTGCAGTTACTGCCACTTACCTGCAGAACCGACTTCCTGCATCTGCAACCAACAAAACACCATTTGAACTGTGGCATGACAGGATACCAAGTATGTCACACCTTCGTGTATTTGGGTGCAAGGCTTTGTGCACATCCCAAAGGAAAAGAAATCCAAACTTGACAACACTGCCAGGGAAGTGATTTTTATTGGATATTCTCCAATGAAAAAGGGATACAGAGTAACAGATCCCCAAACTGGCAAAGTTGAAGTATGCAGAGCTGTCCATTTTGATGAAAGAAAGTGCGCACACCGACCAGAAGGGGCGCCACACCAAACAGATGACAGCGAAAAGGAAGAAGGTGAGTTATTCTTCCACCACAGAAGGTATAACAATATACCTGCAGAGGAAGGTGAGGAGTCTGAGCCAGAAGAGGCAACAGAGCCACAAGAGGTATCAGAGCCAGAAGGGGCAGCCGCAGCGCCAGCACCCAGACGCTCTGAACGCACCAACAGAGGTGTACCTGTACTTTTCAACTTGTTCATTAATGACCTAGAATTAGGAGTGAGCAATGAAGTGGCCAAGTTTGCTGACGACACTAAATTGTTCAGGGTTGTTAAAACAAAAAGGGATTGTGAAGAGCTCCAAAAAGACCTCTCCAAACTGAGTGAATGGGCGGAAAAATGGCAAATGCAATTCAATATAAACAAGTGTAAAATTATGCATATTGGAGCAAAAAATCTGAATTTCACATATACGCTCATGGGGTCTGAACTGGCGGTGACCGACCAGGAGAGAGACCTCAGGGTTGTAGTGGACAGCACGATGAAAATGTCGACCCAGTGTGCGGCAGCTGTGAAAAAGGCAAATTCCATGCTAGCGATAATTAGGAAAGGTATTGAAAATAAAACAGCCGATATCATCATGCCGTTGTATAAATCTATGGTGCGGCCGCATTTGGAATACTGTGTACAGTTCTGGTCGCCTCATCTCAAAAAGGATATTATAGTTGGAAAAGGTTCAGAAGAGGGCAACCAGAATGATCAAGGGGATGGAGCGACTCCCTTACGAGGAAAGGTTGCAGCATTTGGGGCTTTTTAGTTTAGAGAAAAGGCGGGTCAGAGGAGACATGATAGAAGTGTATAAAATTATGCATGGCATTGAGAAAGTGGATAGAGAAAAGTTCTTCTCCCTCTCTCATAATACTAGAACTCGTGGACATTCAAAGAAGCTGAATGTTGGAAGATTCAGGACAGACAAAAGGAAGTACTTCTTTACTCAGCGCATAGTTAAACTATGGAATTTGCTCCCACAAGATGCAGTAATGGCCACCAGCTTGGATGGCTTTAAAAGAAGATTAGACAAATTCATGGAGGACAGGGCTATCAATGGCTACTAGCCATGATGGCTGTGCTCTGCCACCCTAGTCAGAGGCAGCATGCTTCTGAAAACCAGTTGCCGGAAGCCTCAGGAGGGGAGAGTGTTCCTGCACTCGGGTCCTGCTTGCGGGCTTCCCCCAGGCACCTGGTTGGCCACTGTGAGAACAGGATGCTGGACTAGATGGGCCACTGGCCTGATCCAGCAGGCTCTTCTTATGTTCTTATGTTCTTACCACCAGAGAGACTTGCTTACCTCGTAAGAGATGAAGTTCCAGAACCAGAGACCTGGAAAGAGATTGAAGCCTTACCCAAAGCCGAAGCTGAGAGGTGGAGGCAGCCAGCCAAGCAAGAGCTGGAATCTCTACGCCAAAGTAAAACTTGGGCACCAACCAAGCTTCCTCAAGGAAAGAAAGCTGCAGGCTACAGGAGGAAATTCAAGAAGAAGCCAAATGCTAAAGAAAAGCCTGCATATGAGTACTGTTACCAAGCCAGATGTGGTGTTAGCACTGGGATACCTGTGCTGAAGAACCAGCTCGCCAACCAGAAGGGACTGGGAAGCAAGCAAGGATGCAACAGACTCTTGGAGTCAGAAGGGGTGAGTTCACGCACCAAGTATATATACGTGAAGCACCCACCTACCACAGGGGACTACTCAAGATGGAGTATTGTCCAACAGAAGACATGACTGCAGACACTCTCACAAAGGCGTTGGGCAAAGTCAGACATTGCAAGCTGCGAGACAAGAAGAATCTCTTAGACTGAACCAAACACGCGTTGAGAAGGGGTGTTGGGGCAAGAGCAACTCCTGTTTTGTTCTTTTGTTTGTGCTCCAGAAGGAAGATAGAGCTAGGGTCCTCCAGATGGATAGGCTTGTTTACCTTTACCTGTGATGCTCTGACTGACTTCCTTCTGTCACTAGACTGTGATGCCTTTAGGGAAGATTACCTGCCCCTCTTCCTTCTGCCCTTTCCACTCCATTCTCCTTCAGCTGACCAGGAGAGAGGAGCATCCCTTTGTCCCTGCTCTCTCCGAGCATGGGGCTGACTCCTACACCTGGGAGTTATGCCTCCAACTTAGCTAGTTAGTTAGAACTAGGTATGCCTTTTCTATCTACTATGTATTTCTCTAAATAAAGTAGCTTTTCTTATTTTACTAAGTCTCCAGTCTCAGTGATGCTGTTGCAGGGTAAAAGCCTGCTTTCTTAGGCAAACGCACGCACACGCTGGCACACTCGCATTTCAACATCTGCTGTTACTCTCTGCTACTGTGGTGCTGCTTTTAAATGAAATTAAGCAACACAACTACACACAGCGCAACACATTCCACCACCACCCTTAGGCTTTCCTCACCATATGTATTTACTTATTTCATTTTTTACCCCACCTTTCTTCCAAGGAGCTCAGGGTCACATACAAGGTTGTCTCCTTCCTCATTTTGTCCCTGTGAGATAGTTGGGCTGAGGCTGGCCTAAGGTCACCCAGTGAGCTTCATGGCTGCATGAAAATTTGAAACCTGGTCTCCCAGGTCTGAACCCGGTATTCTAACATAGGGATGGGAAGCTGTTTTGGCCAGTGGGCCAGATCTTTATCCCCCCCCCATGGGCCAACATTGGCAGGTGTGTGGGACCATCCACCTGTCAAGGACTTGATGTCATAAGGGCATCAGGTGATTGGCACATGTCAAAATTGGCCCACCAGGGTGGGAGGGAGACAGTTCAAAGGGCTTGCTCAGCCCTGTGCACGGCGCTTCCCAAATGCCTGACAATCAGCTGGTTGCTGGGCTCTTGGGACGTGGTGTGCAAAGCCCTTGGCAAGCCCTGTGCCCAGAACACCCCAAGCGTCAAGCATAAGGCTTACCAAGGGCTTTGCACACCACTTCCCAAGCACCCAACAATCAGCTGGTTGTTGGGAAGTGCTGTTCAAGGGGCTTTGCAGGCACTGCCAATTGGTACTGCCACTTTTGGCCATGCCCCACTCTTATCTGCCCCACTCCTGATGTCATAGATGATGTCAGGTGTAGGGTAAGTGGGCATAGCTTGCCCAAAACAGCCTTGTGGGCCAAATGTGGCCTGTAGGCCAGATTCCCTACCCCTGCTCTAACACCTACACCACACTGCCTCACGCACACACTGCCTTTCTGCTGCTTCCCTCCCAGGACCTCAGCAAGAGCCAGACTATTCATTGATCTAGCCTGATATCAGTTGTCTACTCTGACCAACAGTGGTTCTCCAGGGTTTTAGGCAGAGAGTTTTTTTCCTCCCATCATCTCCTACACAACTTGCTTTTAAAGAGAACATGAGACCTTCCACACACAAAGTAGATGTTCTGCCACTAAGCACTGGTCCCCTCTGTTATACAGAGCACTGTTTTATTTTGTGCAGGGCACCTTTGCCCCACCTTGAGAAGCAATGCCTTGGGTGCTGCTGCACACAGGGAGAAGAAGCATTCTGATTTGGGGGCTACTCTGTGCAAGATGGCAGGAGCATTCATGCAGCATGCTGGCCATTGGATTAGAAGTGGTGTTTGAAGTGCACAAGGTAATGCTTCTCACCCTGTATAAATCAAGTTATGCTTGTTTTTATTATTCTAAGTCTTATTTTTCATAACTGTCAACAATGTAAGAATATAATAACTGCCTTGCTAGATCAGATAGTGTTATGTCATAATTTTGCTTCTGACGTTAGTTAGCAGTAAATGGTTCAGCAAAAAAATGTACACAGATCTTTGGATCAGTTATGGAATGAATTAACATTTATTTAGTGCTCACTCTTGACACTTCTGGATCTGTCTTAAAGCTCTGAATCTTCTCATCATCCATATCTTTTTTAATCCTTAAAACTTCTCATTTGTATAGCACTTTATGTGCATTATCTGGTTGTAATCCTTACAACAACCCTGTAAATCATCATCATCATCATTATTATTATTATCAACAACAACAACAACAGCAACAACAACAACAACAACAATAATAATGCAGCTAGTGGTGTCTGAGACTGAGAGAGAATGGTTTGTCTAAGACCACCTAGTGAGTTCCAGGGAAAGGTGACATTTGAACTCAGAACATCCTGGTTTGTGAGCCACTATATTACTTACTCTAAAGAAGCTATTAGAGCAAGGATAAAAACCTGTAGACCTCCAGATGTTGTTAAACTCCAACTACTATCATGCTGTTGCCATTGAAGGGGAATGGCACTTTCCTGTTGATCAGTTCACCTCAGTTGCAAGTTCTCAGCCCAGTCCATCCCAATACTTTGTGCCTAATTAGGATGACTGAGAGTTTATCACCAGTTCAAAGGGATAATGGAAGAGTGTAGAAACAGTTACACATCACAGGGGGATGAAAATCTAGCTTCTAGATCACAGCTCATCTAGACAAACAAGGTTGCCTTCTGGAATACGAGCCTCTGGAGACTGTGATGCTTCTTTCATGATCTCGCAATCTGAGCCACTATGAAAGAAAATCCTCATTTTTTCCCTTTAAAGACCAAATGTGTTTTGTTCCTCCCTGGGAATTAAGAAAGCTAACAACTCTTTGTTCTGTTCTTTTATCATTATACTGCCAAGGATATCTCCATCACTAAAACACAGTCATCTCCACCTTCTTCTGGTCAAATCCTCATGGTAGCCCTTTGCTGATTTTGAACCAGATGGATGGTAAACTTATACAGCAATCCAACTCTGAGGAAGATGACAGAAGTTGTGCTGGAGCAAGAGAAGCTGGCATAAAGTTCCGCTGAATCCAATTGCCGTTCAAGAGTCTCTGGGCTGGCTGAATGCCAGCTCAGCTGGAACCTCTCCACAGGGACCAGAAAGTAAATTCCTGCTCTCCAAAACACCCCTACTAGGGAGTGAGCCCTCTCCATTGACTTCTATTGCCATTATTTTCTTAGACTGGCCTTTTTCCGGACATAATTTTTGCCTGGATTGGGACGCGTTCTGAACACCAGTTGGATATGGCTTAAGTCCCCTTCCATTGGCCCCTCCATGTCCCCAACATACCCCTTTTCTGGGGCTTACACTAATTCCACTTGTGCCTGGCTCGGCTGAGCCAGCTGGGTCCTGGCTCCGCTGAGCTGAGGGACTTGCACCGGCATAGCCCAGCTGAGTTGGGGCCCAGCCGGCTCAGCTGGAGATCCACCGCATCCAACTACCCTCAGCTTGGAATAAAAGCAAATTGGATTGTGACCTTTAGAAATGCATGCCTTCATGGACATTTTAAGGTGGAGATGGGATGCAGAGTCTTCATCAAGCAAAAAGAAATGCAATTCACCTAGTTCCTAGGAGTCAGTGTAGTTTCCTTGATAGTTAGGCTTTCAGAATGACACAGATGGATGTGGGGAGCCTGAAGCATCTTAAGGATTCCAACTCTTGTTGGACTTCAACACCCATCAGTCTCAGCCAGTGGTAACTTGCATGTTTAGAACAGCTGACACAGATCAAATACTACACATTCTCATAGCACCATATTGCTTCCTGCACAATACTTCCTAATGGAGGCAATTCACATGTTCTGCAGCAAGTCATGCAATGAGAACTTAACCAGGGATAAGGTCCTGAGTAATGTAGAAACTTGTGACTCTTTCATTTTGGTGAATTTTCTTACTCTTTGCCTCTTTTCTTTACAGGAACCAAATAGGTTCCTGGGGCCATCTGATGCCTCTACCCTGAGCTATGTATAAGTGACAATTTTAAGGGTTAAACCAATAAATGACCATTGGCAATTGTGAGTTTGCTTGTTTGCTGCATTTATCTACTGCCTTTCTACCAACGAATTCAAGGCAGTTCACAAGTTAATATATTTAAGGAAGTGAACAAAAGACACAAAAACTACAACAACAGTATGCTATCAGGCGATTTGTGGTCTCTTAATAGTGGACAGCGTGAGTTTTCTGCAAGGAGCTATCCAAGGTCTGAAACTTCTGGATTAGAAAGAAATGACAGCAAAGTTTGTCAGTTGCAAAGTAATCACTGGAGGAGTGATATTAGAGTTATTAAAATATAAATATTTTACGATTTATGCATCTTTATAAATATTATTAAAATATAAAAATTCATAATTAAAATAATTAAAACAACACTGCAGTTAAAAACAGAAGTTGAGTCTTTTCAACCAGAAAAGGCTCCCAGTATGGTTTACAGATCACTAAACACCCCATTTAGGGTAGAAGGGTGGGACAGAAATATTTTAAATAAAAAATGAATTAAATAATTAAATTAGAAAAGTGAAGAGGAGACAAAACAAAAAGATAGTTCCTGCTCTTTGGCTAACAATCTAAAAAGACAACAATAAAAAAGGAAAACTGATTGGGAGGGAGGAGGAAATAAGGAAACTCATAGTTACAAGTTCTTCCAATAACCAGCTGGGGTGGAAAAACTCAGCAAAAGGAGACACCAAAAGTTACTAGTCTTTCAGCTGTGGTGAGGAATGACCCCACATCCCTTCTCCTCCCTCCTCTGCCTGATATAATGGTGGCTGCCAAGTGACAGCTGATGGAGGGCTTTGAGCAGAGCTGGTGGTGGCTCTGCATCATTTCTCATCCCTCTGCTGTCACTCTATTTTTAGCCTACGTCTGCAACATTTATTTGATGAATCAGTCACATTAACATATTTAAAGCCTTTTGATTGACAGAAAGGTGCCCCCAATAACCTGGACAGTGGGGCTATTTTTTTTAAAGTCTTAATTATTTTTAATAAAATAACTTACAAGAGCCATCTCAAATGGTTTCCTTCCTCTGTCACAAAGGAGGGAATGCCTCTTCTGAATTTTTGCCTGCCATGACACACGTGTGAACAATGTAAAACAGAGTATGCTTTCTTCCTTTAAAATGTTGTTGTATTCATATGTAAATAGATGCAGATTTAATTGGCTAATGAATTGACTAATCAAATTAAACTAAAAATA